>NW_020171817.1:815519-840086 GCF_003031525.2 Neophocaena asiaeorientalis asiaeorientalis
ATGGATCAGAGAACAGCAGCTGTTTTCCATTACTATGGAATCCTGCTATCAAGTCCTGTCTCCCATGCTCCCTTTCCAAACCCACGGGCCACTGGGATTTTCTCCTAACTATTGCCTTCTTTTAAAGTCTAACCCACTCGTGTTCCACCTAAACAATGACAATTCTGCAGACCTTCTGGGTCGGGCCACTCTGTACTTCTGTTAACTTTCCTGTGTAACTCCTCTGTAAGCTCGTTAAGGCTGGGACTCCATTTTCGTATCTCTCCCCACTTTCTCTAAATCAGTTAAACCCAGTAACAACTCCTCCTCTGAGGGCTGTGGGATGCTGAGTTGAAGATTCTGGGCCCAGGTGAACATTTTGACCAGAGGACAAAGTTCAGGTCCCCTCAGAAGAGCCTGACACCCATGTCCTTCCTGTCAGCACCTGGGGCTTGGGTCTGACTCCCTGAACCAACATTCCTTGGGTCTGTGTGGTGACCCCTAACCCTGATGCCATGAGCAGCCTGAAAGGAGAACCCCTGTGGCCTTATCTCTGAAAACACCGCTTGGCGGACTTGTGGTCTATTTTACTAAAAATAAGGAATGGGTGAACACTTTTTTGGGGGGTTGTTGTTTAAATAAATTGAATAAAAACCAAACAAATAAAAATAAGCTGGAAATGGATAAACAATAAGGTCCTACTGTCTAGCACCGAGAACTATATTCAATATCCTGTGATAGACCATAACGGAAAAGAACATAAGAAAAGAGAATGTATATGTGTGTGTAACTGAATCACCGAGCTGTTCAGCAGTGATTAACACAACGTTCTAAATCAACTATACGTCAATGAGAGAAACCAAGCTGGATGTTTAAACAGCCTGTTGAAAAATAAAGCACTGGACTCGTTGTTTATTTTGGAAAAAATATTGAAACTCCGTTAGTCCTGCTGTAGTTGGTTGTCAGCACCAGAAAGTCTGGTCCGAGGCCTTCCTTAGTGAGGCCAGCTGGAGGGACAGCTCGGAGGTGCTGTCCAGTGTTTCCTCCCCTGCTGGGCTTATCTGCCAGCAAAGGTGCAGCTTATCACCGTGGATGTGTTCACGGGGCTGCTTCTGAACTTTAACCCACTGTTGCAACCGGGGTCACGGCAGGAGGGACGGGACCCAGGCCCCCCGTGCGGCTCACCCGACTGTGGAACCGGTGTCAGCCCCGTGCTCCGACCTGCAGGCTGGTGAGGGGTGTCAGCCCCCCGCGGGCTGGGTGAGATGCAGCGGGAAGCGGGGACTCCCTGGAGAGGGGAACGTGGTCCAGAGGGAGCGAGGCCTCCGTCAAGGCTTTCCTGGGCTCCGGAGGGAGCTGCAGCATTGCCTAGGCTGGTCACACCTTTTACCTACCCATCCAGTCTGTCCGTGTGTTCTGAGTCTGCACTAGTCAGTGTTTCCCGGAGTGCTGGGCCCTGGCTGATTTTGCTTCTTGTCCAAGTCGCCAGTTTAATAACTTCCTTCTTGCTCCATTCACCCTCTGATGGAGACACAAAACCAGCCACGTCTCCCCTTCTTCGCCCCGATGAAGGGGGCTTCTCTGCTCAGAAGGCAGGATCAGTCTGCACCCACAAGCATGCAGCGCCCAGGCGTGTTTCAGCGCGCAACAGAAAGAGCGGGAGTTCCAGCCTCCCGAGCCCAGGCCTCTGTTTCAGGGCTACACTGGGGCTGGGTTAGCGCTACCTGTGTGCCGGCCCCGCCTCCCTCCCCTTACCTCTGCCACCTGCCACTCCGCACTACCGGCAGCCCGGGGGGAGAGTGGTTTTCTTGGAACATACTGAGGTCTCAAACCTCCTTGGGGTAGAGGCATCAGAGCGGAGAGGGTGGGTGTATTCTTCCCAGCATCCCCAAAGCTGTCTCAACCCGACCATGATATTTTGGGGTTTAAAGGCATCTGGAGAAGCAGGAGGGCAAACTTCTTCCCCTGGGCGTGAGCGCTTCCATTCAGAATACTGTAATTTAAAATTGGTAGGTCCTACGCACTCTCCTGTTATTTCCATGTGTGTGCCAAGTTTATAAAGCTGTCAGTCTCCATAACCTCAAGTGCACGTAGCTTTTTCCTTTTACTTAATTCGATTTTTGGTGGGAGGCACATGCGGACAGAAAGAAAGGTGCCCCATGCCCAGCTTCTCCATCGTGGCTCAGAGATTTGCTGAGGCACTTGGGGTGAAGCCAGCCTCGGGCTCCTGTCTTCGGGGCAGGGAGGACCTGGACTGACTATGGGGGCAGGGCAGAGAAGAGGAGACTGGATCTTGGCTTCTGGAACCCGCAGGAGCCACGCGGAGGGGCTAAGGGGCCTTTAACTCTTTCTTGTTTGTGCCAGTGAGCTTTTTACAAATCATCCTTCCACAGCCCCACCCTGCCTTGCGTGGGAGCTGGCACGATTGGGGGAAAGTGGATAAACCTTTGGAGAGGCAGAAGACAGAGGGGGCCAGCCGTAGGGAGCCGATCAAGGGACGCTTTGGGCTAAGCTTCTGGGAATTTCCTTCTTGCTCCCTTCACCCTCTGATGGAGACACAAAACCAGCCGCGTTTCCCCTTCCTCGCCCCGGTGAAGGGCCCGCCTGTGCTCAGCGCAGGAGCCCGCAGGCCTGCTGGGAGCTGTGGAGACACGTGGCTGTCCCAGAGGCAGTGAGTCAGCATCCGCCCTCCCCTGGAGGCCCCGCGAACCCACAAAGGTGCTCATCCCCTGGGGTTAATATTAACCGTCCAGGCAGGCCCAAGGCAAACCCAGGGAGGGGGCGTGGCATCCCAGGGTGGGCTGATGGGAAGATCCGGGATCCTGGAGGGCTCTTAACCAGGGCCCTTCAAATGGTCCAGCCCATCCCTCCTGAAATTCATTTTCTCTTTCCCTGCTGCCCAGGTATTTAAGTGAAACACTGCCTCTGGCTTGGCCCGTGTTAGGGAGGGACCCGAGGGTCACAGTGTGTTTGTGATTTTTCAGAGGTTAAGAAGGGCTTTGGGGTCAGAGCTGGGTTACAGGTCAAGGTCCATGGTTGATGGCTCTAAGGCCTTGGGAGGGCTCTTTTCTGAGCCTCCGATGAGGAAAACCAACTTCACAGTATGTATAATAGTACAGCACAGGTTATGTAGCAGCTATCATCTTTCTTTTTATGAACGACTGTTTCCCTTGCCGCTTCCCCCAAGATGTGGCTTTCCTGCCACTCTGACCTAATAGGGGAACTTCTCAACAATTCTGCCATGAATCTTGTAGATAGGATTTTAAGCACGGTAAGGGGTGGCTGGTTTCTCTTCCCTGGGTGGTGTGAGAGGGGAGGGTGGCTGTGTATACAGAGGTGGGAGCACCACGCGGGGGATGCTGTGCGGAGCTGCACCCACTCACCGCAAGTGCTGCGGGAGCTGCAAAGGGTTGATTCTCCTGTGGAGGGGCTTTCCTAAGCGATCCCGCACACGCTGGTGGGCCTGAGATGTCTAGATTATGGGGAATCATCAGGCCTCTGACACTTGGAAAAGTGAATTCTGCCAGTTGTGAGCGAGTACTGCGGTCCTGGGGATTTGGGCAAAAGGGTTGATGAAATGCGGCCGTGTCCTGTCACAGCTCCTGTCCTTGGAGGCTTATCGCCCACCGACAGATAACCAGGCTTGGCCAGATGACTCACGAGGGTAGCTTAACTCCTTTCGGGATTGTTCATGGCCAGCTCCAGGGAAATTGGGGGAAAACAAGCAAAAAGAGGAAGATTTGTTTGTTTGCTCGACAAATATTTACCGAGCACCACGAAGTGACAGCCTGTTCTAAACCACAGAAGATGCAGAGCCCTAAGCAAGACGGGCAAGTTCCCAGTTGTCAGGCAGTGTTCATTCCAGGGAGAGAGGACAATAAATAAATTAGGCGCGCAAGTAAATAAACAAGGGAACTCTGCAAGCCGTCAGCGCCCTGAAGATAGAGAACTGGGCAGGCAGTGGTTCTCACATTTGAGCGTGCGTGTGGCCCGGCCCTACCCCAGTGCTTCTGGCTCAGTGTGTCCAGGGAGGGGCCGGATAATCTGCCTTTCTAACAAGTTCTCAGGTGATGCAGACGTTGCTCATCCCTGGAGCACACTTTGAGAACCACTAACTAGGGTCTCCGTATAAAGCGGTGGAGCGGGGGCTAGTTTAGAAACAGCTCAGGAAGGGTCAAGGATGTCAGGATTGTTCCCTCGCAGTTGGCCGGGGGTGGGGTGGGTGGCTAGAGGGGGTAGGGGGTAGGGGTGGAGGCTGTAGGTTATTCGCAGTTCTTTTTGGAATGGACAGCCGCAAGGAAAGGAAAACAGAGTGTCTCTCTCATATCTCCCTCTACTTTCGTCCCTGTTCAGATGAGCGTTTGGAATCTCATTGTTCTGGGGAGTTGGCCATCCAGCTGGCCTCAAGGCACGATGCTACCTTGCGGCCTAGAATATTTTCATCTCTTTGTTAGTTCTCACGAGGCAGGAATTGAAAGCAGATCTGAGTCTCAACATTTCAGGAACATCACTGATACCAGAGGGAAGGAGATCCTTGTTCTGCTTGTAACCAGCTCTAGGGCTCCCTGGGCCCTTTCCTACCAGTTACCCATTGTGTAGTTGTGTTTTTGTCAAATAAAGATAGGAAGCATCATAGATTAATAGATCAGAATTGACCTGAGGGTAGAAGATAGAACTTCACCTTTCTATCCTCAGGGTCTAGCAGCATGCCTGCCCTAACGGTAAGCCATGCCTGCTTGTCGACTGCAAACCTTCATTCAGTTATTTATTCACAACTAGACACTCTGCTGTTTGCTGGGGTGTAAAAGGCAAAGTCAGACGAGCCCTTGCTCTCATGGAGTCTATGGTGTAGGTCGGGGATGAGGACAGATGGACAGGTTGTTACCCTGTGGGGTGCTGCCTGAAATTCTATGCTAGGAGTGGGACAGGGTACTATGGAAACATATGGCCTGGGGAGATCAGGAAGGCTTCCTGGAAGAAGTGGCAGATAGCATGGGGGTGAGTGGGGTGGAGAGCAGGAGTGTATACCTGCGTAGGCCCAGAGGTAGGAGGCACATTCCCTGACTGGCGTCAGTTCAGGACAGTTGGGGTCAAGAACTGAGACTCGACCTTGAAGGGCATTATAGGGAGTGGTCAGCGTTAGGGCACATTGAGAAAGTGTCTTAGGGCTGGTTGCCCTACCCGGCTGGTTGCTATTTACCCTAAGTGTAAAGGCTCTGACTTATGTCCTGAATGGGAATTAGTCAAATACCCAGGTTGGGGAAACTTGCAGCGGTGGTGACTGGACTCTGCTTTGAGTTGGCTCTGTTTGCAGGTCCGGGTTCCCGGATTTCATCTCCTCTCACCTGTTGAGTAGGGAGGGCTGGGCAAACCAGTTTGGGCGAAGGAAGAGGTTTGTTGAACTCTGCACCATCAAAGAGCCTTCTTGGGACACAAGTGACAACTCTATTACGGTGTGGTTTTGGGGGAAAGATCGTGTCCAAAATGGTTGTTGAAATATTAAAGTACAGTTTTAGTGCCTGGCGAGGCACAGCTGGTTTCCTGTGAGCTCTGTCTGTCTGCCTGCTGGGCACGTAGGTCCCGGCTAGTGACTCTGTGACTTGGGGCAGGTCAGTTAGCCTTTTTGCACCTGACTTCTTTATAGTTACAAAATGGGGATAGTCTCAGCCCCTGTGAAAGCCGGGCGATGCTGTGTATAGAAATGGGATGGTGTTTGCGAAAACACTGGGCTTCTGGAGGAAAAGTTCAAACGTCCAGGACGTGGATTGTTAAAGACGTTTAGTTGGTATGGCAATGGTCACTGTATATGCTATGTGTGTGTGTTTGTGTGTGTACTTAATGGTTAACTGTTCAGCCCAGGATCTGTATCTAGTTTATTTCTATAAAAATACTTTCTACTTGCTTTTATATAGACTTTCTTCTTTTTTATTTATAGAGAGAATAGTATGTTCAGAAACTTTAGGTTATTAAAACATCCCCAGTAGAAAGAGAATGGGCCAAACACAACTTTTCCGGTTAATTATCAATGTACTTGGAAAGGCAGCAGATTTTTAGGTACAAGTTTGCGTTTTGTGTAAGAAATGTGCACCGTCTCAGAAACTCTCTGAATCCCTTGTTTTCCTTTTAGAAGCGCTCCTGCCTGTAGTGAGCACCCCACCGCTCTCTGCACCAGGCTGCGCCCCCTTTGAAGAACTCGGGTCTTGAAGATTGAATAACTCCCTCCGTCCTGATGGACTTGTTTTCTGGCCAGGCTTCCTCCCGATGCAGCTGACCTGGATTTTCTCCCTTTCATTTGGGCTCTTTTGACCCTAAGAAATACTGAGGATCAGCCTGGTGTTACCTGGAGGGGTCGCACGCAGAATTTTCTAGCTGTTCACGATGTTCTATTTCTCAGGCTGGCTCCCAGGTTTGTTTAGCAGACATGAAAGAAACTCTCAACTCCGGACATGAGAGATCCTTTTCATGGGGCTTCTCTTTTTTTCATGCCTGATTTCCTTCCCATTTCTCTCTACCATTTTGAAGAATGGTATGGAAGGTGGAGAAAAGAACTTCCATGTTAAAGTGTGAGCTATGTGCTTGGTGCAGGAAAGAGGGAAATTACTAATTCTAAGAGGCTGCTGCCAAATGCAAATTAGAGTTTGTGGCTGAGAAAATAAACTCACCATTTTTTTTTTTTCTTCTTTTAAAAACCCTGAAGTCCAAACTGCAGATTCCTAAAGGGAAGCTAAGTGCCTTTAATCAATCTTCGGAGGAAACATATTCACGCCAACTCCTGTTTTCTGTAGATGTCTTAAGGAAGTGTAATTGGAACCAGAGTTAAATTTCTGTATTCTCTTTTTCTTTCCCCCGATGGATGAAAATTAGAGTTTATTCAATATAGGTTATCTATGGTGTGTTTTTTTGCATTTTAATGACATTTTTTTAACCAACTGTATATAAAAAACATGATCATTTTAACATGTAATAAGTGGAAAATTATTAATGAGATAATTTATATTCTTTTTTCATGCAAAATGTTAGAGACCCAGTGTGTATTTCACAGTTACAGCACTTTGCAGTTTTGACCACCTGTATTTCATGTAATCAATAGCCACCAGTCATCTGTGACTACCTGTGCAACAGGAGAGCAAGGGTAGGTAGAATCTAGGTTGAATGTAAGCATAGTTACAGTTTAATTACCTTAAAATGTAAAGAGGGCTTCCCTGGTGGTGCAGTGGTTAAGAATCCACCTGCCAATGCAGGGGACGTGGGTTTGAGCCCTGGTCCAGGAAGATCCCACACGCCGCGGAGCAGCTAAGCCCGTGCACGACAGCTACTGTGCCTGTGCTCTAAAGCCCGTGCGCCACAACTACTGAGCCCACTGAGCCCGCGCTCCACAACTACTGAAGTCCGCGTGCCTAGAGCCCGTGCTCCGCCACAAGAGAAGCCACCACAAAGAGAAGCCCACGCACGGCAACGAAGAGTAGCCCCCCCTCGCTCGCTGTAACTAAAGAAAGCCTGTGCGCAGCAACAAAGACCCAATGCAGCCAAAAATAAATTAATTAATTTAAAAAAATTATAAAAAAGAATCTGGTCTTAAAAAAAAAAGAAAGCAGAGTGATATTCCAACATCTTCTGAGACAGAAAGACTTCATTGAAGGTAAACTCCAGGAATAATAGTGAACATCCACATTATTGGATATACTTTTCATTCAGTTTGAATTTAGGCTTAAAAAACATAAAGTAAAATGAAATTAATTTAAAACGGAAAAATGTAAGTTACAAAATTCAAGTAGAAAGTAACGTTTGGTACATTTCTGTATTCTCTTAAAATCCAAACTTGGCTTCAAATGGAAGAGCATTGCAAGTTCAATATAATGCAGTTTATTTCAGAGTATATGAGATTGGCTCATCTTGGAGCATCATTTCCTGTCTGAGCCAATATTGAAAGGCCAAGGGCCCAGACTAGAGCACCAGCCTCCTAGCTGGACTTCTCGACGTTAATCCTGCTTCCTCTAGGGCAGCCTTCAAACCACTACCGTGACTATATTTCCAAAAACCGGAGCTGATTGTGATTTCTCCTCTTAATCTCCTTCAGTGGCTTGATGGCTCCCCTGTTGCATCCTTTCCAGACTCCTTCACGTGCGGTCAGTTTCCAACTCTCTTCCCCAGTCTCTATCGCTCTGGCTGCGGTGTACCTTTACCACGCCTGCCAAGAGTCCCCTCTCCTTCCTTCCTCTGTATCCTTCAGCATTCGGTCCTAGTGGCCTTTCCTCTTGGAAGCCCTCTGCATCTTCCAAACAGGATGTCACTCCTCTGGGCTTCTGCAGCCCCGGGGCTGAACTGCAGCATCCCTGCCTTGTGGGAGATTTGAGGGTGGGGACGTGAGTGAGTCAGCCAGCTGAGGGTCTGGCTTAGAGCAGGTGGTCGCTATTTGTGTCGAATCAATAAGGCAATGAATGGAATGGGCTGAGGGAGAATTCATGAATGAAATATGAAAGCGTCTCATTAGAATGGGGGGCGCTCAGGTGGGACTGCCGAAGCTTTAAGAAGAGTACTTATTCAGGTTGGCTGGTGCCTGACCCTGTGTGTTCCTGGACCAGGGTCCTTTCAAGGAAGATGGGTGACTGTGGGTGGGAGACCCCTCAGTGGGGAGAGTGGGTGGGGAGGGTAGTGGCAGAGTTTGAGGCATGATGAAAAGGGTGTCTGGAGATGTTGGGAGATTTTGGAAAACTGTGGGAATATGTGATGTTTCAAGATGGAGCTGTTAGATTTTTGTGATTTTAAAAATCGCACAATTTGCCAGAATTAGAAGAGAGGATTTTCAGAAAGCAAAAGATATCTGAGAGTGATCAGGCTAGAAGACTAGAGTTTGATTTTGGTCCCTTTCTTTTTCAGTTTTCTATTAGATTGTTAGCCAGTTGAAGTCAAGGTCAATGTTCAGATTTTCCAATTATTTTAATTGTAAGCGTGATGCATGCTTGTGGTAAAAATAATGCACAGGTATACAGAAAAAAGATGAAAGTCCCCCCTCATAGGACTGCTACTAGCCTAGGTGGTATACTTGTGTGAATTTAGAAAAAGGCATTCCTGGGAATTCCCTGATGGTCCGATGGTTAGGACTCAGTGCCTTCACTGCTGGGGCCCAGGTTTAACCCCTGGTTGGGGAACTAAGATCCTGCAAGCAGTGCGAAGTGGCAATAAATAAATAAATAAATGAAAGTTAAAGGAGGCAATAGGGCTGTCTCTCAGGGGGGAAAAAGTACTGTAGATGACAATAAAAGACATTTCTTAAAAAAAGAAAGAAGGAAAGAAAGAAAAAGGCACTCCTGCTGGCTCAGAAAATTGTATAACAATAAATATGCAAATCCATGACATCTGCTGTATGAATGTCCCCGTGCTCGGTCCATGCAACCACGTGTGGCCACTTTGTCTCTACAGGCCTCCTGCAGCCCAGTCCCCTCTTCCGACGTGGCCAGGTCTTTATCTAGCCACGTACTCACATACGTGTATGTACATGTGCACATATAAACATATTTACACGCAGACACACAACTCATATATATATATATAGAGAGAGAGAGAGAGGAGAAAGAAAGAAATGGGACCGTATTTTACATGCTGCTCGGTCACTTGCTTTTTTCCCTTGACAATGTATCTTGAATATAATTTACTATCAATTTATATAAATCTGCCTCTTTCTTTCTAGTGGCTGCATGGTATTCCAGAGCACGGCTGTACTATACTTAGCCATTTCCCTGTAAAAGACACTTGGTTTGTATCCAATTTTTTTTTTTGCGGTACGTGGGCCTCTCACTGCTGTGGCCTCTCCCGTTGCGGACCACAGGCTCCGGACGCGCAGGCTCAGCGGCCATGGCTCACGGGCCCAGCTGCTCCGTGGCACGTGGGAATCTTCCCGGACCGGGGCATGAACCCGTGTCCCCTGCATCGGCAGGCGGACTCTCAACCACTGCGCCACCAGGGAAGCCCCCTATTTTTTTTTTTTTTATTACACACAATGATGTAACGTATGTGAATATCAGAAGTATGCATTTATAAATCCAGGTCAAAGCATACTCAACGTCCACATTTGCATAGGTAATGTGAAATTGTCACCAAAAAGTTTGTGCTGAATTATACTGCCATTTCTCCACCTCCCTGCCAACACTTATTATCGATCTTTTATATTTTTACCAGCTTGATGGAGGAAAAATGGCATCTCATTGCAATTTTAATGTTCCTGATCACTAGTGAGGTGGAGCGTCTTTTCATGTATTTATCAGCTATTTGTGTTTCTTTTCTGAAATGCATATATTTATCCTTTGTATTATTTATTTATTTTTAATTAATTAATTAATTTTTGGCTGCCTTGGGTCTTCATTGCTGTGTGCGGGCTTTCTCTAGTTGTGGCGAGCGGGGACTACTCTTTGTTGTGCACGGGCTTCTCATTGTTGCAGAGCACGGGCTCTAGGTGCGCGGGTTCAGTAGTTGTGGCATGTGGGCTCAGTAGTTATGGTGCAAGGGCTTAGTTCCTCCATGGCATGTGGGATCTTCCTGGACCAGGGATCAAACCCGTGTCCTCTGCATTGGCAGGAGGATTCTTAACCACGGCGCCATCAGGGAAGTCCTATCTTTCGTATTTTTAAAATTGACTTGTTTAATCTTTACTATGTATTGCTTTGTAATCATTTATTACATTTTTTTGTTTTCAACATACACTCAATTCCTGTTAACTGCCCTGGAAATAAATGATGAGAGGTGAGTGAGAAAGAATGTAGTCAATTAGAGAGATCACAGCGTTTTGGAGCAGAAAGGGGTGGTGGAGATTATGTTGTCCACATGCCTTATTTTACAGGTGAGAAAATTAGTATCTCAAGAGGCAAAAGATGCCTCATAGCTGGATAGTGGCAAGTCTGAAAATTGTTTCTCGTTCAAGTATCTTTTTTTCCTGTTTGCTCTCTCTTCATGAAACAGTGTTTATGAAGACTATCATGGGTTATTCTTTTCTGGGTATCGTGTCTTCTAAGCAAATCTTCATTAATTTAACAGGAAGCACATGCAAACCTGTCTGTTGGCGGGGAGTGTAAACTTTATTAATCACATGGGAATGGCCCGGGAGATCCCTGTTTCCAGGCATAAAACTAAAGCACAGTTTCTTAGATATTTCAAGTGGATGAAATGAGTAGGTTTTGTGGGAAAAAGGGGCGTTGTATGTTGACGATGAAAAGGTATTCTCATTTTTAAAAAGGGGGAGGGGTGCTAATAGACCCGGTATTGTGAAGTTATATATGTGAAGTTTCCAGTGTCTGTGCATTTTCGTTTTCCAATCCTTCCAGAATCCACGGTAAAGTGTCAGTAGAAATCATCTAATTCAGAAACCGCCTTCCTACCACGTTTAAGAAAATACTGCATGTGATCTAGGGGTGCGCTTTCTGACATGCAGTACATTTGGCTTGCAGGAGAGATGGAGTGTGAATCTTCTTTTAAGGAAAGAAAAAGAGTCAGCCTTCAAGTCAAGTTAGAGGCCGAAGCTGGGACTTCCCAGTTCAGGATATGGGCAGGATGACAGAGTTTCCTCAGAGCTGGGGGTGCGGAAAAGGCAGGGTCTGATGGCAACATGTCATGCCCTGCACATGGCTGGAATTTGAGGTGGATGAGTTTTCTTGTCCTCGCACAGCATTACAAGGAAGGGAGGTGAGATGGCCAAGATCAGGGATGTTCCCGGGCCTGTTGGCTGTCTTGGCCGGGATGGCCTGGGGCCACTCTTCCCTGCTCGTATCGGACAGGAATTTGGGAACGTGAAACACAGTTATTATCTGAATACTTGTCTGCAGCTCTGGGATTGGGGGTCGCCCTGAATTCGCAGCAGATTCCAGACGCATCATGTCCCTTTCCTAAATCATGTGGCCACTTGAGCCAGTCCTGAGTAATTCCTTATCGTCAGTAAACTGCTACTCAGCACTTATGTTGTTTCAGTTGTAACATAGGGCTGCTTCTGCTGCTGCTAAGACAGTTCGCTTGATTGAATCGGGATCCAGATAAGGTTTATATTGTGGGGTCGGTTGACAACGTTTGTCTTTTTCTTTTCGGCCGCGCCGTGGGGCATGCGGGATCTTAGCTCCCCGACCAGGGATCAAACCTGCACCCTCTGCAGTGGAAACGTGTGGTCTTAACCGCTGGGCCGCCAGAGAAGCCCCGATACGTTTGTCTTTTTTTTCTTTTTTTTTTTTGTGGTACACGGGCCTCTCACTGTCGTGGCCTCTCCCGTTGCGGAGCACAGGCTCCGGACGCGCAGGCTCAGCGGCCATGGCTCACGGGCCCAGCCGCTCCGCGGCATGTGGGATCCTCCCGGACCGGGGCACGAACCCGCGTCCCCCGCATCGGCAGGCGGACTCTCAACCACTGCGCCACCAGGGAAGCGCGCTTGTCTTTTTTAATCTATAGGTTCCCCTGTACTTTTTTTCCTTGCCACTTTTCAATTTTTGCTTGTTTTTGAAGAAACCAGGTCATTTTTCCTGTGGAGTTTCCCACAGTCTTCATTATGCTGACTAATGCCGAGGGTGTTGTTTATCATTTTGCTACGTCACCTACATTTCTGAACCTCCGGTTGGTGGTAAGATCTGACCACATCCGAGCGTGATTTGTTTTGGCACAAAACCCCACCTGGGAAGCGGTCTTGTTCCCTCTCTGACCTCACCTACCCCTCTCCCCTTGATCATTCTGTTCTGCCCCCACCCTTGGCCTGAACATTCTAGGCACTCTCCCTCCGCAGGGCTGTTGCATGGCTGCACCATCTGCTCCTCACCTCCTTCGAGTCTTGGCTCAAATGTTCTCTTCTTGATGAGCACTGCCCTGGCCACCGATTGACCACACGTATCCTCAGACCAGCACTTCCAGTCATAGAACAGTGCCTGACACATGGTGTGGTCCATATGTATGCGTCAGATGAATTGAAGAAAGGGGACAACTCTTCCTCCAGTCTTACTCTACCCATGATGCCAATGGTAATCACAGCAAACGTGTACTGAGGGCCCACTCTGTACCAGGTATGCTGTGTACTGAATGCGGAGCTTATTTCAATGTCACAACAACATAAGGTAGGTCCTGTCATTATCATCCTCCTTCTACAACCAAGTGCAATAGGCATGAGGATGTGCTGCCCAGGTCCTCCAAGGAAAGGCTGGTAGCTCCAGCACTGGGGAGTGCAGTCAGCAGAGAGCCTCCAGTCGTCAGCTTCTAGCTCAATGTCACGTGTACCCTGGGCCGTCCACAGCAATAATGGATCCCAGCAGGAGTACAAAAGCCTGGCCACCAAGGGACGGCTCTGATGGACCACATATGCTCCCGATGTCCCCACGGGGCGGGCTGAGGCTTTGTTGAAGTTCAGCATCTCTCTCTGCCCAAACTTGACTTCTCCATTTCCCTCTCTGCAGGTGTCCGTTCTTAATTAATACCCTGCAAACCAAACTCCATCTCAGCATCTACATCCTGGAAACCCCAACTTGTGACACCAAGGAAACCAAAGCTCAGAGAGTGAGCTAACCTCCCGAAGGTCACAGAGCAGTGCTGGTAGAGGAGGGATTTTACAGAGCTGCGGTCTCTCTGACGGGATGCGCCGTTTCTAGAAGTACCACACGCCTCCCAGAGCCCTGAATTCGGGGCAGGACCGTCGGCACTGTGGTGCAGCTCTGTTCTGGGTTTCGGCTCTTCTGGCGAGGCAGCCTATCAACATGTCACGTGTTTCTCTAGGAAACTGGATTCTTAGTCACAGATGGTGAGCTACATTGCAACTGAGAAAGACAAGTTGCCGATTTCCTGTCCAGCGACCAGGAAGAGGTTCACGGAGGGGTCAGAAGTGTGATGCCTTCGAGGAGCGCGGTGTTGGCTGGGGCAGCAGGGGTGGGAAGAGGGCCGTGCTGAGACCAGGGGTGGATGGACATGAGGAGGGCAGGCAGGGGCCCCGTGGAGAGCCTGGAAAGTGAGCAGAGGACTCAAGTGTTGTGCGACTGGGAATCTCTGAGCTTCTTATGGGGGGTGTAATCTGATGAGAGTGACGCTTTAGCAAGATAAACGTGATGCAGGGGGTGGGCTGGAGGAGGGGAAGGCTGGGGCCAGGGAGACAAGTGAGGCCAGGGAAATAGGGGAGTGGTGACGTGGGCCTAGGGACATCGGAGAGGCAGAGACAGGGACAAAGCAAAGGGACACCATCAAAGGAAAAACAACATGGCTGGGGGAGGGGGTGAAGAAGGAAGAAGCAAGTTAAAGACGGATTCCTGCCATTGAACTTGGAGACGTGTTTAATTATACGAGTAACGGACGAGGCCAACGCAGCCGGCAGATACCGTTTTCACCTATCAGCGGGGCGTCCTCGGTGTCTCCACGAGAGTACCCGAGGTATTTCAGCGTTTGTGGAAATAGATGTTCTTACCGTCTCTGGTGGGAACAGTGCAACCATTTCAGACTTCTGACAAAACACCTTAAAAACAGTGGTCTTTGATTTCCTCATTTCAGTAAATTAACATAGGGGGAGTGGAAAAAAAAGATGAAAGGGGTCAGAGGGAGTCCCTGCTTTCATCCTTGGAGCTCTGGTGGCCTCAGGACCATAAAGCTCATCTTATCTCCTGGCCCCCCGGGGTGGGTCTCTACCCGGTGCCCCGTAGCACTGGTTACTTACTTTTTTTGTAACCACTGGCGTCACCTTGTGATCTGTTTATGTTTTGTTCTTCCCCTCTAGACTTTGGAGTCCTCGGGTCAGGGGCTGTGTCATGACTTTGTGTGTTTCTCTAATGACCTTGTGTGTCCCTCTCACCTCGCACGGAGAAGGCGTAGATCACATACTTGGTGAGTGAGTGACTGAAGGTTAAGTCATGAGCAATGGTTTATCTTCAAGACTGGCTTCCGGAACTTAGCAGCACCTGCAGGTGACAGGTGTGTGTGTGTGTGTGTGTGTGTGTGTGTGAGTGTACAGGGCAGGGAGGCGATTGTCACACAGCTTTACCAGTGTCCTAATGACTCCTAGAACAACAAGTTTCTGGTTCCTTTGTTCATCTACAGGGCGTAGCCCACAGGGCTTTTCTCCATGTTTCCTTAAGAAGTACAGGCATACTGAGTTTTACAGCACTTTAGAGCTATTGCCTTTTAAACAAATGGAAGGTTTGTGGCAACCCTGTGTTGTCAGATGTTGGTTAGCTTTTTTTTTTTTTTGCGGTATGCGGGCCTCTCACTGTTGTGGCCTCTCCCTTTGCAGGGCACAGGCTCCGGACGCGCAGGCTCAGCGGCCATGGCTCACGGGCCCAGCCGCTCCGCGGCATGTGGGATCCTCCCAGACCGGGGCACGAACCCGTGTCCCCTGCATCGGCAGGCGGACTCTCAACCACTGCGCCACCAGGGAAGCCCCAGCTTTTTTTTTTTTTAAGGCAAAAAGTATATTAAATTAAGGTATGTACATTGTTTTTCTAGACCTAATGCTATTGGGCACTTAGTAGACTACAGTAGAGCGCAGACATAACTTACGTGCACTGGGAAACCAAAACACTCGTGTGACTTGCTTTGCTGGGATCCTTGCTTTGTTATGTGGTGTGGAACCCAGCCCGTGGTATCTCCGAGGTCTGCCGGTGTGTGTGCTCTTCTGGTCCTGTCTGGCTTCTGCTTTGGGTCCAGGTGGAACTCCCTTGCAGCTCATTTGCCGCAGAAGGGAAAAGAGCCCTTTAGAGCCTCAGTCCAGGGCAGGCGTTTCCCAGATGGGACCTAAGCAAACCTTTCTTCTTTCTTTGGCTCCTCTTTGATCTATTGTTTCGTGGAAACTGGAGGTCCCTTGAAGAATCCTCCCTTGTTTACCTACTAGCAATGAACCCTTAACAACAAACCACATTTTCCAGAGTCCTCCGGCGTGGAGACGAGAGTCTGAAGGCTGTGGTGATAGCCACAGAGGAGGTGGGAGAGCTTATCTGGCTTAGTGTGGGCAGGTGTCCCCCTGCTGAGGGTGCAGAGGCTGGCGGTGGGGACCACTGGTTCGTGACTGGCTCGGGAGGAAAGTAGGGCAGGGTGATCGTTGGAAGGAGGACAGATCGAGGGGAGATTTCGCATCCAGAAGACGGTGTTGTACATGGGCAAAGCTAAAAATCCACGTCCGTGAATATTTACTGGACTCTGGTCAAGGGAGAGCCACAGGGCACAATGATAGGATCCCAAGGGAAAAGCAAGCTAGGGGGTGGGGACGTGAAGGGGGGCTCAGTGGATAAAAGTGAGGGCAGGGAGTGAGCAGAGAGGCACGAGGCACAGCTCTGGAGAGAGAGATAAGGCTCATGGTGTGACAGCAAATTTCCCCGTGAGGTGATAGAATCCATGTTACGGAGCCTCAGTCTGGTTGGCCCCCATTAGACTCACCTGGGGAATTTAAACTATACTGATTTGGGCTCTTCTCCAAAAGAGTCTAATGTAATTGGCCTGGGGTTTTGGCCCAGATGATTCTAATGTACCAACTGGTTAGGAATGACTGCTTTAGACTTTGGAAAGGGGGTGGTCCTTCTCCTGGACGTGGGGAGGAGAAAAAGGCCCATGGGGGCTTGAGGATAATAATATGTTTATCACAGGCTTTCCTAGTTCTCTCAATCACACTCCTCAGGCTCTAAGTGCAGATGAGTCCCCTGGGGGTGTTGCTGAAATGCAGGTTCTGATTCGGTAGGGCTGGGTGGGTCCTGAGACTCTGCATTTCCCACACACTCCCTTGGGGTACCACTGCTGCTGGACCCCACTTTGGTTAGCAAGGCTTGAAATTGACAGAGGGTTTTGCGTTGATCCTCTTGTCTTACGTATGAATTACACTATGGCCTGTAAGACGTAGGTCTTACCATCCTGATTATACAGGTGAGGAAAGGAGATCAGAGAAGGGCAGGAAGGGAAGCAGAGGGTGGCCCCGGGCAGCAACGTCTGGTGAGCAGATACCTTACATCCGCTGCCCACTTAACCCATCTCCTCAGCTCACACACAGGAAGGGGGGAGCTGAGGTCTTCTGACTACAGGTGTTGGAGCCCCTTTTTCTGCACTCCAGCAGCCTTCACCAGGACACGAGAGGACATTGTTATTGAAAGGGAGAGTGAGTAGGGATGGGAGCTTAGGGAGAAAGAAGAACCTCTGGAGATACTGCTGTGGGAATCAAGGGACTTCCCTGGTGGTCCAGTGGTTAGGATTCTGCACTTTCGCTGCCGAGGGCGTGGGTTCGATCCCTGGTCAGGGACTAAGGTCCCGCAAGCTGCGTGGTGCGGCACCCCCCAAAATGGAGATGCTGTGATGGGAACTGGACAGTGCAGAGAGGCTGAGCAGGGGTCAGAGCAAACTTGTTGGCCTTTATGAGTCAGCAGGGGGTGTCTCCATCCGTGTCCTGAATGGAAACCAAGAAGGCACATGGGTGGACTCGTGCAGTCCGGGTGACGAGAAGGCTTATAATCTAGGACAGTTGTCATTAAACTTGAACCCGTGTCAGAATCACCTGGAGGGCTTGTTAAACACAGAGCTGGGCCCCACCCAGGGAATTTCTGACTCAGGAGGCCTGGGAGGGCCTGAGAATATGCATCTATAACCAGTCCCCAGGTGATGCTGATGCTGCTGGTCTGGGGACCCCACTTTGAGAGCCACTGGCCACAGACGCCCTGAAGGACAATGCGCTCAGTTAGAGCCAGAGTGGGCTGTCGATCCAAGTGCCTTTTAGTGATGAGGTGCAGGCTGGGAAAGTTTAAAAGAGGGCAGAGCTGACGGTTTGCTGGATTTATACCACTCAACGTGGTATAAATTGGCCAAGTTTCATGCCACGTCCTCACGCCCTCCTGTGGCGTCCATTGGGCATGGAGGAAGTTGCTGGCTCTCCGAGCAATGGTGGTGACCCGGGGGACGTCAGACTTTTCAGAGGAAAGTTCGGCTTCTGCAAATGTGAAGAAAAGGAGGGATGCATTGAGAAACAAGGTTTGGGCGTTTGCCCTGATGGAGCGGAGTTACCGTCAAAGGGAGCAGCAGATGGCATGCCTTGTGGGTCTGAGGGGCAGGATGGATGGGAGCCCCAGAAACTGGGGCTGGGGGGTGGACCAGGGCCGCTGACGGGGGGGGGGATGGTCATTCATCACCCAGGTGATGCTACCTCCTCTGGCAGGTGTGGCTGGTCTTCCAACCTCACTGGATGCCCCTGGCATCCCTGCCAGTGTGTGGAGCAGGTATGGTCACTCTCAGCTCACGGATGAGGAAATAACCACAGGGAAGTTTCTGTCACTTGCCGGAAGAGGCTAAGACAGCAAGAACTCAGGTCTTCCTGTTCTGGGGCCTGTGGTGGTCCTGGGAGCTGGTGAGGGCCACAGGCTGCTGTCTTCTGAGCACAGGCCTGGGCGTGACTCAGTGGACACAGCGGGAAGCGAGGCCCAGCCGTGGCTCAGGGATGGACCCCGGCCCCTGGGAGGGATGTTTGCTGAGTTAGTTTGGTTATTTCAGGCAGTGGAGAGTGGAGACTGAGGCCGGTTGCTGCAGGTGATGGGGGTTTGGTGGAGGGACACCCAGAGACGGGGTTTTGGGGGAGGTGGGAGACGCTTCCGTAGGCCTCTTGGGGAACGGGAAGGTTGTTCAAGGTTGAGTGTTACCCTAGCGACCAGCTGTTCTCCCCTCAGAAATGGTGACTTCCCCACATTGTGGTACTTCCGCTCTCTCCCCGCTGCTCTCCTGCTGCTTCAAACTCTCTTCTCTCTGCTGTCTCGTGACTCCTGCTTTCTGCAGGCTCTCTATTTCCTGTTACCATCTACTCCCTGTTGATCCTCTCGATGTGCGTTATATTCAGAAATCCTTAACAATAAAGACCGAGTTTGAGGATGGGCCTGGGGATGGGGTCACAGTGCCTTCTCAGGCTGATCTCTAGGTGGCTACTTTGGGGTAAGGCCTGACACCTGGTCCGGTAAGCCGAGGCCAAGGTGGCAGGGTGAGATGACACAGAGCAGATGCCGGAGCTGCCTGTGGGCGGGGCAGGCCCTCAGAGCAGCACACCCCATACCTTGCAAAAGCAAAGCAGAGCCCTGTTCCAGGGGGATTTGAGAAGAACTGGGACACTAGGCAGATTTCCAGAAATTCCAGGATTTCCAGACGAGGGGAACGAGAGAAGATTTCATTTTCTTGAACTGAAATATTGGGCAGGGGTGTGGTGTCTGGAGAAACCCCCGAGACCACAGGTGGGTGAAATAGTGGACAGAGTTGGATGAGGTCAAGGAAGATGATGATAAGTACCAGAGGGTTGGGTTAACGGTCCATAAACCCTGACTGCCTGGGGTCGGTCCTGATTCTGGGCACTAAAGCCGGACTGGGCTCACGAGCTTCGGCAGTGGGAATAGGAGGGCTTGGGTCAGTGATGGACTTACCAAGGCCACAGTGGACAAGTGCAGATGGGCCCACATGCAGGAAACCACGAAAACACCGTGTCTACGTGGAAAAGGGGAGACTTTACATAACACACGCTGTTGGGACCTGTTCTCAAATGAAGAGAATTCTGTTCTCATTGGTAAACTCCTAAGTGCTAGCAAAAGCACCTAATCTGTGAACATTTTTTTTCCTTTTTTTTTTTTTTTTGGCCAAACCACGAGGCTTGCAGGATCTTAGTTCCCTGACCAGGGTTCACACCTGGACCCCCAGCAGTGAAAGCACTGAGTTCTAACCACTGGATCGCCAGGGAATTCCCAACATATTTTTAAAATTTCATTTATTTTTTATTTTTTAAAAATGTTATTGAAGTGTAGTTGATTTACAGTGTTGTGTTAATTTCTTCTGTACAGCAAAGTGATTCAGTTATACACACACACACACACACACACACACACACACACATATATATATATATATATACACACACACACATTCTTTTTCACATTCTTTCCCTTATGGTTTATCACAGGATATTGAATATAGGTCCCCGTGCTACACACTAGGACCTTGTTGTTTATGCATTCTATATATAATACTTTACACCTGCTCATCCCAAACTCCCACTCCATCCCTCCCCCAACGCCCTCCCCCACTGGCAACCACAAGTCTGTCCTCTATGTCTGTGAGTCTCTTTTTGGTTCGTAGATATGTTGATTTGTATCATGTCTTAGATTCTACATATAAGTGATATCATATGGTATTTGTCTTCTCCTTTTGACTTAGCTTAGTATGACAATCTCTAGGTCCATCCATGTTGCCGCAAATGGCATTATTTCATTCTTTTTGATGGCTGAGTAATATTGGGAACATATTTCTAAGCAGATTCCTACCCAAGGGGTTAAACTAGGTGTCATGGTCAGAGGCACACGACAGTGGTCTTAGGAGGGGGCGGCAGTGGGTGGTGAGTCCCCTGAGAACATTCCACAGGGGCTAAAGGGTCGCTGACCCTCTCCTGCTCAGGGGCTGCAAGCATTGGCTTGGGGTGGAGGTAGGGGTTGGACCCATGGGCTTTGGGGACCCTCCTCACTCTGATGCCATTTGGCTTCGAGGCCCTGGGTTCTGTCTTTGCCAGGTCTGCCGTTCAAAGGGCCGCCCCATCTCCTCCTTCCGGGAGCAGGAGGGCCCCTCAAAGCCAGTCCTGTTGACTTCCCTGCTGCCCCACAGGTAAATGGCAACTCATTCAGGATGCACAACTGCTGAATGAAACATAATTTGAAGCAAATACAAAGTGAATAGGGTATATGTGTATGTTATAGCTATTTCTCATAAAGCTTCTCGAGCCAAAGTGAAGTAAAGTCAGAGCAAATGTGGGACTTCCCTGGTGGTCCAGCGGGTAAGACTCCATGCTCCCAGTGCAGGGGGACAGGTTCGATCTCTGGTCGGAGAATTAGATCCCTCATGCTGCAACTAAGAGTCTGCATGCTGCAACTAAAGATCCTGCATGCCGCAACGAAGATCCCGCGTGCCACAACTAAGACCCGGTGCAGCCAAAATAAATATAATTAATAAATATAAATATTTAAAAAAAAAAGAAATGGTACATTAAAAAAAATAAAGTCAGAGCAAGTGTATTCTTTTAAAGTCCCTTTCAGGGTGATGACCGATGTGGCCCTCTGTCTGGGGTATGAACACCTAATCCACCCCCAGAGAAAAGAAAAGGAAAGGAAAAGGAAAAACAAAGTCCTTTTGTCCTGCATTGGCCCTGCTCTGATTTTCCTGCACTGGGTTTGTTCTGTGTGTCCTGCCTGTTTTTCCTGTTAGACTATGGTTCTCTTAGCAGGATCCATGTCTTTTCATAATGGCTTCACTTTGCATTGTCTATCTCTTCACACAGATTGTGTCTTCCAGATCCGTGGTACCAGTGGACCCTCACACTTTTCGAGGGAGGTGAGTGGACATTATCATGACACACCCATTTGGTTGGTGAGGGTTAATCACCACACCTCCGGGGAGGTGAGATGCAAGAGAGGTTTCGAGTACTATAGTTGAGCTTTGAATCCTGGCTCTGTGGTCTTACTCAGGGTGTTTTATTTTTCCAAGCCTTGTTCTTTTCATCTATGAAAAGATAATATTTACCACATAAAATTATGGTGAAGCTTGAGATAGTAGTTCTGTATGTAAGGCTTTTGGTGCAGTACCTGTCACATAGCAAAAGCTAATGAATGGTGGGTCTTGGGTCTTGCTCCTGTGTGACCTAATTCATGATGATTTATTGAGCAGTTACTATGTGCTAAGCCTTGTGTTACGGGCTCTGACCTAGTTAACCTTCACGAACTGTAAATATTTTTTTCCTTTCTATTTTATAGATGAGGAAATGGAGTCCCAGAGAGGTTAAGTTCTTAACTGAGGTCACCCCAGTGTTAAGTGACACAGCCAAGACTTAAACCCACGTCTCGCTAACATTAATGATTGTGCTTGTTGCCATTATGCTAAGTTGCCTCTCCTTAGGGCCTGAGCTGAGTCCTGGATTTAAAAGGAGGCAAGAACGATGCTTAGGATCTGCCCTAGTGACTTGAGCTAACTTGGCCACCCTGCTTTGCTCATGAGCCATGCGAGACTGCAAAGGAAATATGAGTTATGGCTACAAGAGAGTCAGCGGACAAGCTCCCAAGGCCTTCCTGCCCCGAGATCTGTGGTCATGTCTGCCCTTAGCGAGTAAGCAAACTTCCACTGCCTGGGCTGCATCTGCACACCTGGGGCTACCCACCTCCCGTGAAGCAAGTCGTCTGTTCCCGGTGTGGTTTCCGCTGCCTCAGCCAGACTCAGGTCTCCTGCACCCAGAAGATGCTCAAGAAATGCCACCTACGAGTGAAAACCTGCGTGATGAAGGCTAAGCCCCATAGTTTATGTACATTGTATGTTGTTTTGAAGGGAAGCAAAAAAGAATTGTAGACCCTGACCAGAAGGGACTTTTGCAAAAGCATTTTGTTTAGAGGCCTGAAGGGGGCTGATATTAATAATATTGGCTACTTATTAGGCATTCTTCCAGATGCCTTCAGCATCTGTCCTTATTAAATCCTCCCGAAGCTGTGATTATAATGACCCTCTTTGGATATAGAATGTGTTTTAATTACTGGTCATGGTATCAACTGTGATCTGTCCTTCCACCCGCAGCAGGACTCTCCCTCTCCAGGCCCCTCCTGTTGAGAACTCTGCCCTCTGAAATTACAATTCTTTCCCCCACTGGCAGTCTGAGGGTACAAGGTTCAGAAACTTGCGTTGCCCAAGATCACATAATGAATTTCACGGCAGGGTCGGCATTGAAATGCACGCCTGTCTAGATTTCCCCACCAGCACTCACTGCCGTATACTGTTTAATGAACTGAAACTTAAAGAGAACTGGATTTATTTTTAACTTACTGTTGCCTGGTGCGTCACCCTCGAGGAGTCTTCATGTCCCCTGTCTCCCACCCAAAGGAAGGCTGTCTTCACCAGGCCAGTCCCTCAGACTGAAGTGGGAGCTTCAAAGGAGCCATAGTTCGGGGTCTTTGGGAGGAGCTTGGGATCAAGGTTATATCTGATACAGAGTCAGCTCGCTACCCTGAAAACATTTGAATCGATAGTTTGCAAACATATTTCTGGCCACAAGCAAACAGGAGGAGAGTTGGGAAATTAAACTGGCACAGAAGCAACTCAGATTTTGGGAACATGTAATTTTTAGGAGTCTGAACTTTGGGGTGGAAATATTTAAAGAATTGAGTGGACTTACTTTCAATTTCAGTGAGACGTTTGGCAGTACATGAGCCAAACCCAAATTGGATTATTAATCCTGTATTCTCAATGTGTGGCTTTGTTTGCACGCGTCCTTAGCGTGGAATAGATGTACAAAGGGTGCTTGTTGAATTGATGAAAAATGTAGCCTTGCCTGCTTAATTTTCTATTCTGCTAAAATATATATAACATAAAATTGATCTTTTTGACCATTTTTAAGTATACAGTTCAGTGGTACTAAGTACATTCACTTTGTTGTGCAATCATCACTATCATCCATCTCCAAAACCTTCTCGTCTTCCCAAACTGAACCTCTGTCCCCGTTAAACACTAACTCCCCATTTCTCTGTCCTCCCAGCCTCTGGCAGCCACCCTTCTACTTTCTGTCTCTATGGATTTGATTACCTCTAGGGACCTCATATCGGTGGGATAATATAGTATTTGTCCTTTTGTGATGGCTTATTTCACTGAGCATAATGTCCTTAAGGTTCATCCATGGTGTAGTGTGTGTCAGAACTTCCTTCCTTTTTTCAGGCTGAATCATATTCCACTGTACGAATACATCCCATTTGGTCTATTGACTCATCAGTGGATGGACACTCAGGTTGTTTCCGCTTTCTGGCTACTACGAATAGTTTGGCTATCATCACTTCCAGCTTATGGCTCAGGTCCCTGCCATTTCTTTGTTTTTCTTTTTTTGTCTGTTTGTTTTGTTTTTTGGATGCACCACGCGGCCTCTGGGATTCTCGTTCCCCAACCCAGGCCCTCGGCAGTGAGAACGAGGAACCCTAATCACTGGACCACCAGGGAACTCCGAGGCTCCTGCTGTTTCTGTTCGAGCCCCTGCTTTCAGTTCTGTCTGCTTGCTTTCCCGTGCTGCGTCATCTTTAGCACTGAGGGTTCAAATGCTTTCCAGTCTCCCAGAAGAGCACTTTGGGGTCCCCTTTTCAATATTGTATTGTGAAGCCAAACAAACAATGATTGGAAAGATGTTTCTGACAATAAACTTGTGGCAAAGCTACCTTACTTCCTACTTTGAATCTTGCTATGAAATCGCCCACTTTTAATTCCATTTCAGCCCACGTCACGCCGTTGAGTTGCTGTTTGCTCGCCACTGCGTGATTTGGAGGGGAAGGATCCACTTAGGCACGATGCTGGGCTCCTGGAGCTCCCGTGCCTTTTTGTGACATCCTGCATATGTTCGCTTGAGACTGGCAGCTGCCCTGCCACATCGCTCTGTCACTTCCTTCCCTGGATTTCAAACTGAGCTTCTAAAGCCCAGAGCAGCCGCATGGTTGAGGTCAAAAAAGCTCAGCACTTAAAGGATAGCTCAGTTCTATTTAACTCTCTCTAAAAAGGTTGGCTTTATTCAGGTCTCAACCAGAATGGCCCCTGAACCCTTCCATCTGGGTATCTTTCTGCATTCGGTTTTCCGAGCACCACGCGCTCAGT
>NW_020171817.1:840115-873191 GCF_003031525.2 Neophocaena asiaeorientalis asiaeorientalis
AGCACCACGCGCTCAGTTTGGGGGGCTGGGGCGGGGGGAGGGGTGGCCCTGCCTCGTGCTTCATCACAGTAAAGTTATTCTGGGTCCCAAAAAGCCTCATAAATCTGTTCCCCAGATGGAAGTCTCCATAAAAGGTTCCTCTCTCTGCGTGAGTCTCAAATTTCTCTTCCACTTAAATTCAACAAATGAATAATCACATGGATGAGGTAAATTGCAATACCCCCCCCCCAAAAAAAATGTTTTTAAAAAAGCCAGCGCAGTTGTGAGTTCTGACCTCCCTTCTTAGTTTACGAGGAGCCACGTTTTTTAGCAGGTTGACCTGCGATTCCTCAGAAACGGAAGTCAAGGCCATTCACCAACACGCAGATTTGAGTAAGCAAATGTCACCAAGTGTCCACGTTTCAATTATTTATTTCTTAAAAGGAATTTCATAACACGAGTTTGAGTTTATTGGAGTCGTTTATAAGAGCTGAAGATTTAATTTTTCTTTTCTCTCAGTGAAGGTAGACCTGGAGGCCAAAGGCATGGGGACCACAGTGTGACCTTGTGAGTGAAGACAGTGACCTTGGTTGAAGAACAGGATTTGGGTGCTGGTCACAGGTCTCTGCCCTGGTGTGTTAGGACTGGTGGCCTGGTGCTATGGGATGCCACAGGACACTGACTGTGATACTTTGCAGGACGGCCAGCTTGGACGTCCTCTAAATTGCAAGCCTGGAAGGAGGCCACAGGCCTTCATTTCCCCCTCCCCACCTGGGCAGCTGGGGCTGGATCTTCCCTCTGCCTGGCACTGCTTCTTTCATTGTGGATATAAAAAAACAGGCAGAACTTTTTCTACCTGGTACACAAGTCTCTTGGCCTTTTATGATTTTTTTTTTTATTATAAAAGTACCACATGTTGATTGAAACAATTTATCTTCTTTTGTTTTTGTTTTTGCGGTACGCGGGCCTCTCACTGTTGTGGCCTCTCCCGCTGCGGAGCACAGGCTCCGGACGCGCAGGCTCAGCGGCCATTGCTCACGGGCCCAGCCGCCGCGCGGCATGTGGGATCTTCCCGGACCGGGGCACGAACCCGTGTCCCTTAGCATCGGCAGGCGGACTCCCAACCACTGCGCCACCAGGGAAGCCCCTAATTGGAACTCTTAATAAATCATTATATTATCTTTGGAGGATACATAGTATTTCATTGTTTTCCCATCCAGGATCATTTTGTTTTATGTCATTTAATAAAATTCTATAGCTTACTTAAAGTTTTATGTTTCTTGTATCTATTTATTCAAAGATACTTTGTTTTCTCCTCCATTATGAATAAGACTATTTTTCCTTTTTTTGTTAAGGCAATATTTTTAGGGCAGTTCGAGGTTCACAGCAAAGGTCAGTGGAAGGTACAGCCATTTACCGGATGTTCCCTGCCCCACACACGCATGACGTCCTCCACTGTCAACAGCCCCCAACCGAGTGGTACATTTGTTAACAGTCAACGAATAAAACACTGACACATCACACTCACCCAAAGCCCATTCTTTACGTTAGGGTACACTGTGCCTGGTGGTGTACGTTCTACGGGTTTAGACAAATTTACAACTGTTACCCTTTCCAATTGGGCCCCAACAAGGGTCCTCCTGCCTGGTACCGTGCTCTCGCCAACAGGACAAGAGCGAGTTTGCTTCAGAGCAGAGCAAAGCGTTATTCTCTTATTAGAGCATGGGCAGGTGTGAGCTCCGGCTCCAGAGCACACACTCTCTCGCCAAGCCATGGGCGGGGCTTCTTTACGTGGAGCCGTCAGGGGGCGGGGCCGGGGGGGTGTTGCCGGGTAGACGTAGGCGTAGGCGCAGGCGCAGGCGCAGGCGCAGGCGCAACCGCTAGCGCGGCTCAGGCTCCAGATCTCAGTGCGGCCGCCATCTTGGATTGTGTGGCGTGTGCAGCGTCTGTGCACGGAGCTCACGGCTGCTGTCTTGAATGGCGGTGTCCTGTGCAGCCCGAGCTGAGGTGCTGGTACCGCCGTTGTGCATCAGGAACTCTGGTCGTCTGAAGAGCCGGGTGTGAGAGCTCTGCACAGGGCCCCCTGTGAGCAAGTGAAGCTACACTGAGCACAAAGGAAAAGAAAAGGTTAGACTTTATTTTATTACCCAGAGTCTCTTTTTATTTCCTGGGAATTGTTAGTGGGCTTTGCTGGTGACATAATGCCAGGTGTCAGTCATTACGGTATCAGAGAGTATTTTCACTGCCTTAAAAGTCTTTGCTCCACTTATGCGGCAACTACCAAGCTTTTTATTGTCTCCATAGTTCTTCCTTTTCCAGAATGTCGTATAGTTAGAAGCATGCAGTACGTAGCCTTTTCAGATTTTCTTTCACTTAGCAATATGCATTTAAGTTGCCTCAATATCTTTTCATGGCTTGATAGCTCATTTCTTTTTAGTGCTGAATAATATTCCATTGTGTGAATGTATCACAGTTTCTCCATTCACACACCAAAGGACATCTTGGTTGCTTCCAAGTTTTGACAGTTATGAATAAAGGTGATGGAAACATCCTTGTATAGCCTTTTGTGTGCACGTCAGTTTTCATCTCCTTTGGGTAACACCAAGGAGTGTGATTGCTGGATCGTATGGTAAGAGTATGTTTACGTTTGTAAGAAACTGCTGAACTGCCCTCCAAAGTCACTGTCCCGTTTTGCATTCCCACCAAACTGCAGGAGAGCTCCGGTTGCCCCACGTCCTCATAAGCGTTGGGTGGTGTCAGTGTTCTGGAGTTTGGCTACTCTAGTAGGTGTGTAGCGGTATCTCGATGTTGTTTTAATTTGTATTTCCCTGATGGCTTTCTGTGGAGCACTTTCTCATGTGCTTATTATCTGTATATTTCCCTTGGTGAGGTGGCCCCTTTTAAAATCAGGTTGTTTGTTTTCTTATTGTGGAGTTGTAAGAATTCTTTGTTTATTTTGATGTGAATTTTTGCTCTGGACGCGCAGGCCCAGCGGCCATAGCTCGCGGGCCCAGCCGCTCCACGGCATGTGGGATCCTCCCGGACCGGGGCACGAACCCGTGTCCCCTGCATCGGCAGGCGGACTCTCAACCACTGCGCCACCAGGGAAGCCCACTAGGAGGTTCTTGACTGCTCTAGTCTCTGCACTCTCTGTTTTGTACCTGATGTTTCCTCCTTCCCCTACCCCCTATGCCTGGCTAACGTGTCCTTGCCTAATGGGTTGCAGCCTAGCAGACACCTTCTGGCAAGACTGCCGTGCCCCGTCCCCCATGGGTTAGGGTCCCCTGGCTCTTGTCTCCCAGCCTCTGGCACATCACTCAGGCTCCCGGCAGCAAACGGAAGGTGTAGTCTAAATAGGTCATTGAGGAGAACTTAATGGCAGACTGTTTACAGAGGTGTAGGCAGGGTTACAGAAAACCAGCACGAGAAGGTGGAGCATGTGGGCTAGCGTCAGGGAAACCATGGCCAGCTCCAAGCCTGCAGGGCCAAGACAAAGAAGGGGTTCCCGGAGCCCAGAGAGGACCCCTGATGGGAGCTTTGGTTGGGGAGCACATAAACTGACAGCCTGTGGCCTGCCAGAGACGGAGTCCCCCTCCTCCCCTCCCATTCCCCCACCTCCTCCTGGAGCCCTGCACTGGTCAGCCCTCTAGGAAGCCAGGAGGCGAGGGAACCTTGGATACAGCTCATGAGGACCAGCAACCGAGCTGAGAGCAGGGTGGAGCGGAGGGGACTGGGTACCTGGAGTCTGATCCAGCACGTTGGGGTACCTCTGCCCGGCACCTGCCCACCTTTCGGACCCTCGATGTTGCCACCCTTGCACGCCACAACTCATAAAGACCGTCAAAGTCAGGAGCTGTTCCTTATCCTTTTAGGGGAGTATAACCCCAGGAAATAACCCAAAAGGGGAAAGTCCTGGGCACAGAAATATCCACACCACCTGTTGGTAGTAGTGAGGATTAGAAGAGCCCCAAATAGGGAAGGAGTACCTCCAGCTGGGATGTGTGCTTACCCAGCTCTGAAGGGATTGTCAGTGGCTCTGTTAACACACGCCAATGGGGCACAGAAAACATATGGCAAAAGCAAAGCCTGCCTAGTATAAATTTCTCAAAAAGTGTAGATGTGTCCTATACAGGAAGAGCTTAGAGGCACATATGTTCATAATAGTTAAGAAACACTGGCCAAATGTCCTATCCTGTAATTTAAGAGAAAATAGCCAACTTGTGATAGAATTAATCCCAAAGTTAGTGCAAAGTAGCAAGAAGAGTTAGGACCATGCACAAAATAAGAAATGGGGCTGACAGCTTATTTTAGGAGGCTAGACGGAAAAGCCACTTGGCTTTTGTCAACTGTCCATCCAGCCCCCAATATTCTTGTCGGCACTGAAGCTCCTTTTCTAATACCCCGTGGTGGGTGTGCGGTGAGTTTGTTGGCTGACACACAGCAAAGGGACTTCAGACTTTCTCAGACTTTCATGTGCACGTCAGTCTCCTGAGGATCTTGGAAACTGTAGATTCCTTCGGTCTGGGTGGGACCTGAGATTTCCCCTTTCGAACAAGTTCCCAGGAAATGCTGCTGCCGCTGTTCCTGACCGCTGACTGGGTAGCAAGGCTTTAGAAGTCGGCGGGATTGTTCACTTGTTTGCTTTTTAACCTTCTAAAATGTGTATTTTCTGTTGATAAATATACAAATTACACATCCTTTGTCACCTCATCTCCAGATTCAGATAGGCCTCTGATAGAGTGTGTGCCCTCCAGTTGAGAATCCCAGTATGCGCTGGACCTCTCCATCAGCCAAAAAGAACTGGCTGAATTTTACTTTTCAGAGTAAATAGCCCCAAAATGGTATTTAGCGTTCCTGACATAAATATGATTAGGGGGAGGAGTTTTCACACAGCGTACAATTGCCACCCTTTCTCTTCCTAGCCACAGTTATTTTTATGATCATCACCTTGTATTTCTCACATTATCTTCGTGTGAGAGACTTAAAAATTCTCCATGAGCCCTTACAACTTCATGAATTCTTCACAATGACCTTATGGAGGTGATACAAGCCTTTGCTCATTTAGATTCCAAATAACATAGTGACCTAGTTGATTCCACTAAACCATAGCAAAAAAAGGCCCTTATAAAAGGTTAGTATTTGCTGTTTGTTTCCATGACTCCCAAAGCCTGATTCGGGTACCACTTTAGCCAAGTCTTGCTGTAGAGTGAACCTCCGGTGGAAGGAAGTATCATCCATGCTCGTTGATGCCATTACTTAACTTTCTTTCAGGCATCATTTCATTTCCACTGAAACGCCCTTATTTTGCACATGTCTGCAAAGAAAACATTTCTATTGTGGTTCTAGATCAAGGTGTTTCGGGTTTTATTCTCTCTCCCTCGCTTCCCATTAAAAAGTGTCAAGAGTGCAAATTAAGTTTCTATTTGCATAAGTCGCCTTTGTTACTGATTCTGCTTTCCAGCTGGGAGTTTAAAAATTAACTCTGGATCCAGCAATGAGAACAACCTGTGTCATTCTGCCCTGTTTTGCTCCGTTTTCCCTTATCCCTCGTTGCACCGTTTTCTTCTCCTCGCCTGTTGCTGCTGTTGAAATGTCCTGATGGATGGCTGGAGAGTCACGTCCCCGACTGTGATCCCAGACTCACCTCAGTGGGTCATCACACCTCCTCTGAATGGGTGAACACACCGAGTATACGTGCTGGGGTGAGGAGTCGGCAGTGAAGGGTTTCTCCCCATGGCTGCACCCCTGACTTGTTGTGCGACCTTGGGTATCCAGTTAGCTGGTTTGGGTGTTTTTATCTCTTTGTTCTGGAAGATACTTATCCCTCGTAAATCTAGAAGGCATTTTTAAAAATTGAGGTAATGTTGATTTACAACATTATGTAAGTTTCATGTGTACAACTTTATATTTCTACTTCTGTATACACTACGGCATGCGTACCACCAAAAATTTAGTTTCTGTCCATCACCATACAGTTCATTCCCTTTACCCATTTTGCCCTCCCCCATCCTCCTCCTCCTGTAACCACTACTCTGTTTTCTGTATCTATTTGTTTGTTTCTGTTTGGTTCTTCACTTGTTTTGGGTTTTCCTTTGTTTATTGGTTTTTTAGATTCCACATATAGTGAAATCATGTAGTGTTTGTCTTTCTCCATCTGACTTGTTTCACTTAGCATAATACTCTGAAGGTCCATCCATGTTGCTGCAAATGGCAAGATTTCATCTTTTTAGTGGCTGGGTAGTATTCCATTGTATATATGTGCCACATCTTCTTTATCCATCCAGCTGTTGATGGGCACTTAGGTTGTTTCCATATCTTGGCTGTTGTACATGCTGCAGCAAACATAAGGGTGCATGTATCTTTTTGAATGAGTGTTTTTGTTTCAAAAGCACTTCTTAAAGAATTACGGTGTCTTTGTCCTCTCAGATGTTTTGTGAGGATTTAGGAAGAACTATGTCAACAGATTTGTTCTCTGGCCCCAGTTCCTGACATTGTTTATACACAAACACGCCATTCACACAAGAGAATGCTCGCAGCTCTTGAACTTGTGTGTGCGCGCATGTACACACACACACTTACAGAGAGGCAAAAAATGAAGTGCAATCAACAGTAAACAGACACTTGCCTGGGGCTGCTTCTTTGTCATTGCTCTCTTTTCTGCAAAAATATGGCCCTAGCCAGTATCTCTATTGGCTATACCCCTTACAGTGAATGAACTCTACACTAGCCCTACGTTCTTATCAGAAACGTAAATAGCTCATTAATAAATATCCCACAGCTGTCCAATTTTCTTACTCCTCAAGCAACTACCTATTCTTTTGCCATCCCAAACAAATAGATATATTTATATCAATATTTACCTTTCTTGCTCTCCTTTTTCCCCACTCCTCCGTTTCTTTAAACCCAAAGAATCTCAGTCTTGGCGACAGCGGACCAGGAAACAGCCGCAGGGTCATAGACTGTGGAGGGATGGGAACAGAGCTGTCTGCCAAACCATCCACTTTTTCTCAGCTGTAGAAAAAGAGGATTTACAGGTTTGGGAACAGATTATTTTTAGGGGCTTCCAGGCCACTAATATTCTATGCCTGTTTGCACAATTCCTCTCCCAGTTTGAAACTCCCATGAGTCACTGTGACCTGCACAGAGAATAAATTCCCCCGAGACACATTCCCATTTGGAAATATCCTAAAAATACGGAGTTTGGAGCTGTAGGATGTGCTCCAATTGCACGCAGCGCCATCCTTGTGCCTCTCTCCATGTTTCTAGCTGAGGGAAGCACCTGTCTTGGATGAAAGGCGGTTTATATTAGAGAGGGACAGGGAGGGAAGGGAGTAAAACAAAAGTGGAGTTAATTTGCATTCAGATGTTTGCATTAAATATGAATGGGCTTGGGGGTGAGGGGAGTCTCTCTCTTATTCCCCCTCAGGTCGCCCTACCCGTCTGGGGTGTGCAGGGAGGAGGGGGAGGCAAGGTGGAGGAAAAGGGCCACCATTCCCCGGCGGGCAGCTCAGGGTCGGCTGTCCTATGCCCTGGCACTGTGGTGCAGTCCGGGAGGAGCAAGTTCAAGGAACTGAGGGATGTGGAAGTTTCCACTAACAACCAACCAGGGAACATCCAATGGCCAATCTTTAACTGATGAAACACGCTCATGCTTTAGAAAGAAATAACCTGGGAATTTCCTGGCAGTCCAGTGGTTAGGAGTCTGTGCTTTCACTGCCAAGGGTGCGGGTTCGATCCCTGGTCGGGGAACTGAAATCCTGCAAGTAGTGTGGTATGCCCAAAAAAAAAAGAAATAACCTGAGTTTAGGGGCCACAGACAATACCAGGGGAGGGAAAGAGAGGCACAGTGGGAGAGCCCACTGCAGACGTCTGATGGATGGGAAGTGTCCTGAGGGCCCTTTGGAGGCGGGGCTGGAGAACGTATCCAGGCTTTTCTTGGCCTGTGGAGCCAGCAGCCCCAGTGCTTCCTTGAGTGAATTCACAAGTCAGTGAAGAGAGGGTAAATGCTCCATCCATCTCTGGCTTTGAGGGGAGGTCAGGAAGTTGGCAACTGCAGAGGAAGCTGCTCTTTTGAGGAGACCGTGGCTCTGGGCCCGAGGTGGGCTTTGTCATCCATACGAGTCCTTCCCAGAGGAAGCCCTTGAGGCCAGTGTCCGGTCCAGAGAGGCTTTGTGTCTTCTTGCTCTTATCTTTTTTTTTTTTTTTTTTTTTTGAGAACGAGGGCCTCCCGGTGTGTCTAAACTCACAGCAGCTGAGTGACTGTTTACTTAGCCTTCCTGCAAGGCTGGCTCTCGTCACCCACGTCTGGGACTGTCCCTGAGTTATCCTCCACCAGGGAAGCTTGGAAATTTCCATCGCTCCCCTCTAATCCAGCCCAGCCGGCACCGGCCAGACTGCCGGGGGTGCCGTCGTCTCACGGCAGAGTCGGCGTCAGCCTTGCCTGTATGCTGCCATCACCAGACACCTTTGAAACGTTGGGATGCCCAGATCACCACAGCCCAGTAAAATCAGTCTCTGGGGTTGATCGTGGGCTTGGTAGTTTTTAGAACTTCCCAGGGTGATTCCAACAGCTGCCAAGTTTGAGAGCCACTGGCATGGGGGTATGAGCACGTCCAGTTGCCTGGACTTGACTCCTGGCTTTGCTGTTGGTCATGGCACTGGGCAAGTTGTTTACTGCTCCCTGCCTCAGTTTCCTCAGGTGTACAACGGGAATAACAGCGGTGCCAACAATAGCACACAGCACCGAAGTGAGGATTCAGTGAGTTAACGTGCAGCGAGGGCTCGGGAACTGGCTGGCCCACCGTCAGACGTCTCGCAGCATTGCCACTGGTTATGTGGGGAGCGCACAGGCAGGTGGAACAGGCAGGGTGGTGAAGGGAGCTGAGCTGGTGTCTTACGAGAAGAAGTGTGAAGAATTGGTGCTATTTCTCCTGGAAGGAAGAGGCTCCGTTGAGATGTGATGGCTGTCTTCAGATTCCTATCCGATGGGAAAAGAATGTGGCTTGTTTTAATGGCTGTGAAGGAAAGAAAGATTTGGGAATGGCACGTTTCCAGTAGAGCCGTTCAGCAGCGAGGCGGCCTGTGTCACGCAGAGCAAGTTTCCAGGCTCTGGGGTGTTGACGCAGCAGCGGGGCATTTTTGGGTGGAAATGTTATAAGAGGAATCACAGCGGAATGGAACGACTTCCACGGGCTTCTCCAGCCCATGCCATGCAGAAACTAAGCACCAGCAAACGTTAGCCTTTACTAAATGTTCTCTTGAAGCAGGCAAGGATGGCAGGGCTGGAGGTGCTTGCCACAGTGAGTCTCAAGTTGTGTTCAAGAGAGGACCAAGGTCAAACCAGGTGGAGTCAAACCTGTTTCCAGGTCAAAAGGCTGAACTTGGGCTGGGGGGAGTGGCCCTGAAGGCCTGGAGCAGTTGGTGAGGAAGCCAGCCGTGGGGGTGGGTCTGGAGCTCCTGCTGTGAGTAGGGGTGGGATGCCCCGAGGCCCCTTTGCTTGCACTCTGGACACAGGATACATGGGTGGTTGGCTTTGTTTAAGGCAGAAGGTCAAAGAAGTAGACACTTTCTAAACCTGAGGCTCTCAGCCTCGGCAGTTTGCCACCCACGATGCTTTATACCCTTCCTCAGCCTCCTTCCCTTCTCACCGCGCACTTTCCTGGATCTCAGCTTCTCGGGGAGAACTCTACGAAGCCTGTTCTACTTGCTTTTTTTTTCTAGGGGTGGGGTGGGTGGGGAACAGCGCTGGTCGTGATGCTACTTCACTAGAAATGAAGCTGAATGTCCCTGTTAATAAGCCAGCTCCTCCTTTGCTTTCTCGTCTCCGTCCAGCCTGTGCTCAGCCTCTCTCCTTGCTGTGCGTTTGGCGGATGACGTCAGCAAGTGGCTCCTCCTGCCCCAGCCCCACCCTCCTCCCCTCCCATCATCGTCCTCCGTCGGCTTCTCCTTCACCTCCTGCATCTCTCTCCTAGGCCACACCCTGGACCTTATCGCCCCTCAGGGGGCGCCACCTTTGAGATCTTCATCTCTGAATTGCCCTCTACAGCCCTGGCCACATGTCCTTCCATTGTCCCGTTCATGCATTCCCACGAAACCTCTTCTTTGCCTTCATTGTGGCCCCTGGAGCCCTCCCTATTTTAGGGCATCTTGGACCCATCCTGGTTGTATCTGTTCCCTCCCTCCCTGCTGTGTTTGGGCCCCTTGGTAAAGCCGTTTTGGCAAAGTTCTCAAGAGTGTCCGATTCCCTTTCCCTCTTGACCTTCCTCTGTGTCTTCCCGGACGACCCTCTCATCTTCTCCTGATCCCACTCTGCTGAGTTCTGTTGAAGAGACTCGGGGCTCCCAAAGTAATTGGACCCACTGCCCGTTCCTGCCGTCGGACTCTCCCCACGCCCATGGCCATCTTCCTTTAACTCCATTTTTAGCTCCCTATCAGATTCCCACGACAGCTGCTCTACATCTTTTCCACTCTGCCCAAGCCCTAGCTGACCCTGCTCGCCTCCTGTCCCAGAATAGACCTCTTCACCAGACTGGTTGAGAAACCCAGCCCTTGGCACTGCTGAGACCCTTCCAGCCTCCCGCCTTTCCTCCCTCCCTCTCTTCCACCCTTCCTTCCACCCTTTCTTCCTTCCACCCTTCCTTCCTTCCGTCCTTTCTTCTGTCCTTCCTTCCTTCCGTCCTTTCTTCTGTCCTTCCTTCCTTCCTTCCCTCCTTCCTTCCGTCCTTCCTTCCTTCCTTCCTTCCTTCTTTTTCTCATCCTCCTCTCCTTTCATCCTGTTTTGGGCAAGAGGTGTTCCTTTTCTTCCCAAGGCTCTGCCGTCTGCCCCGCCCTGTGATCTGGCTCTGTTGTTGTTGCTCCTCGCCTTCCACCCGCCTTCCCCTGAGCCTCACTCTGATTTCCCCCACCTTAAAAAACAAGCAGAAACAGAGCCCTTACTCGGTCTTCCTCCTCTCCCCCTGCTTCCTCTCTCATCTTCCTCATTCTCCAGTCTGGTTCCACTTTCCTGCCCGGTCCCGTGAACCAGCCACGCTGTCCCTGAAATGCGCCCTCCCCCAGAGAGGCAGCCTCCTGCAGTGGCTAAAGCATGACCCTGGCGTCGCCCCTCGGGGCTTTATAGCCTGGCTCTGCCCTGCGCGTGTGTTATATAATCTTGACTCTCACTCGCCACATTATTAATCTTTCCAAGGTCCGGTTTCCTTCTCTGGAAAATGGAAGCACCTAATTCATTGGGTTGCTGTGAGTTCCAAATGATTCTACTTTTAAAGTGCCCAGCACACCCTTGGTGCAAAATAAAAAGTATTTCCTTCTATCCCTTGCTTTAGCGCACGCTGATTCCTTCATGAGAAATGCGCCTGCTGTCTTCCATCTGCCTGTTGAATCTCCATCCACCATTCACGGCCTGGTCACCTCCTTCCTCTCCACCTGCTGGGCCCAGTCCCTCCAGTTCCTTTTCTCTCTGAACCTTGTTCCTCCACTATAGTGGGTGCCAGGGTCTACCCCGCATCGGGCTGTATCAGGATCATTTGCACATATTTGTCTGACCTCTCATGAAATCAAGAGCCTCTGGGGGCAGGGATACTGAATTCACCTTTGAATCCCTCTAGGGCAACTATTGGAGCACCTTACAGGTAACAGCTATTCAGTAAATGTTAAGTTTAAAAGAATTTAAAAGAATTGCTTGGTGCTAGGTATATATCTTTATAACCTAAAAAATAAAAGAACCAACCAACCAACCAACAAACACAAAAACCCAAACTAAGCTGATCTCTTTCTCACCAATGAATATACTCCCTGACCTTGTAGAATTTACAGTGTAAACACCTGGAGAAAACCTCTTAATGAAGACCGTCCCGAGGTCTAGCCAGATTTTTGTTGTCCTTATGCTACCCTGGGCAAGTTACTTGCCTTTGGGTTACTGAGGTTTTATTTTGGCGAGTAATTGAGATATTTCCCACTTGGTGGAATCGATCAGATTTCTCATGGGGAAGAGGAAATGGTCACACTAGTCAATCTCTAAGATTCTTTTCAGCTTGAACAAACTGTAACTCAGTGATCACGTTTTGGGAGCGTGACACAATTAAGACACTCATCTATAAAAGTGACCGAGGATGCATCTCATGTTTGTCCTGGAACGGAAGCTCCTTGGGGAGGGCTGTTTTCTGCAGGTGCATTACTTAATTTACCTGTTCATGCAATGCGTGTGCCTGGGTTGGCATTAGGTGCTGGGGACACAGTGCTGACTCAGGCCTGGCCTCGCCACAGTGCTGCTTGGCACCAGCATGCTCTTCTTGGGAAGGGGAGACGCCAGGAGGTGAACTGCGGGCCGGGCCGCCTGGTGGCTCTCAGAGGGGACAGACCTTCTTCAGCAGCAGCAACACCTGCCTCTCCTGGGGGGACCCTCCACACGGTCACTCCCGTCTGAGGCTCCGGGCTCGTCACGTTATCCACAGGCAGCCTGAAATGCCTCCTGCTATACACGCTCGCTTCCCTCAATTCATCTTTCAATCTGGAGGATTTACAAAGATTTATGCCATTAAGAGCAAGCTCTCAACAACATGCCGTATGGGAAAAACATGTTTTGCTCCTGCCTGTATACATGTTAGTGTGTACGCTCTTCTGGGCAGGGACCCATTTTATATGTCATCTTCTCTGGGTAAAGCTTCATTCCTCCTTGGGGCCGAGGTTTCAGAAATTTGGGTCTATAACTTCATCCGGGATCAACGTTAATTAACACCCGTTCTTGGCTAGTGGCGAGTCACTTGCACTTTAGAGTGGGGCAAAGGGTTCTGAATCCTATCTTACACGCCCCAAGACAACAACATGCGGTAGCGGAGAGAACGTCTGTGTTAACGAGAGTCAGTCCCCCGCTTGGCTGAGGAGCAGTGGGGCCGAAAGGAGTTGGTCTTCCTCACGGCCCAGAGGCTGTGGCTTTGGTTTCTTCTGCGTGCTGGAGGTTAAACACAGGACGGGCGAGAGAGGACGCTGTCCATGCCGTGTGCTCCCTGCACCTGCCCATGTATCAGACATGCTTGACTCGTGGGTGGACGGTTCATGAAGAATCTAGACTGTTCTAGGGGCAGGGATGTCCCCATGGGGCCATCTGGGGACTGTGGATGGAAGGAGATACAGGGAATCTTCCCCAGCTCGGCCTTGGTGATTTTGGGGGAGCTTATGAGTCCCTTTCTTCTCTCTACTGGCTGTCCCCCTCAATTGTGGACCACCTGTCAGAGGCCTGTGTGATGAGACCCAGGCTCCCCACTTAGGTCTCAGTGTTGAAAGAGGTTACAGACCAAGCAGAAGATGGGGAGAGGCTGTGGTCCTGATGGCATCCCTCCGATTGTTGCGAGGGGGCGGAGTGTGGTGGGGGGGGAGGGAAGAGTGGGCGGGGCCCCCGCTGCGCTGCCCCGTGAGCTTTCACAGCTTCGGAAGGGCTGATCCCGAGTGGAGGAAACTTGAGGCCCCCATCCTGTAATCCTGCTACTTTGCTTTATCAAGGCATTATCACAGGGACTTCCCTGGTGGTCCAGAGGTTAAGAGTTCGCCTTCTAATGCAGGGGGTGCGGGTTCGATTCCTGGTTGGGGAGTTAGGATCCCACATCCCTTGTGGCCAAGAAACCAAAACTTAAAAAAAACCCAGAAGCAATATTGTAACAAATTCAATAAAAACTTTAAAAGTGGTCCACATAAAAAAAAATGTTAAAAAAAAAAAAGCATTATCACACCCCCAAGTAGATTTCCTATGTTTGTAGTAAATTTGGCTAAAAAGTCATCTGAAGCTTACTGCATGTCTCATGCCTAAGTAATCCTGGCTAACATTTGGGCAAGGTCTGACAGTTTCCCAAACGTGTATATAAAAAAAAATGTTAAAAAAAAAAGCGCATTATCACACCCCCAAGTAGATTTCCTATGTTTGTAGTAAATTTGGCTAAAAAGTCATCTGAAGCTTACTGCATGTCTCATGCCTAAGTAATCCTGGCTAACATTTGGGCAAGGTCTGACAGTTTCCCAAACGTGTTCATATTTGCTCTGTTCTCATTAGATTGGATCCTTACACCACCTGTATGTGGTGGGCAGGGTGGGTATTACTCACCCCGGTTTAGAGATGATGAATTAAAGACTCCGCTCTCTTTTCATGATAGAACCCTACAGAGTGCCACTGGTCCCCCAAATAGTTCACTCTTTTTCATTATATGATGTCTGTGTAGTAAGGGGGTAATTAGTGGGACCCTTTGATGTATGTGCCAGCACAGAGATTTCAACATTTAGTTTTAGAGAAAGAGAACAGTGATGAGCCCAGGTTCACGTGGACGCAGCTTGGGGACAGAGAAGCCGAGGGCCTATCGAAGAGGTCATGAGCCTCACCCTTGCTAGAGGGGATCCTCCCACACCACAGTGAGCCAGGGCATTTCTTTCATTCTTTAAGAGAGCAGCTGACCCAAGCACCCTTCTCCCATCCCTGACAAGCCCGCAGATTTAATCTGGGGTATAGACACAGGGCACTACTCAGCTAAGTGAGTACAAGTGCTTTTTATCTTTCGAGTTGTTCTTAGCTCCGCCCAGATGACCGACAAGGATGCAGAGGGAACAGGACTCTGTTTCACACCTGCTACACTTCTGACCAGCCGAAGAAGACTTTACTAACAACCAGATGACACTGGCTGCCAGTATCAAAAACTCAGGGTGAACAGAATGGCTGCATTTGGCTGACTGGGAATAGTTAGGGACTGAAATAAAACAGTGAATTAGGTAGGATAAGTAAGTCATCTTATGTTCCCTTTCTCTCTCTGGCCATTTTATTAGGTGTCATTTAGATGTTGCCAGTGTACTTTCGCTATTTCTGTGTGCTCTGATGAAATTTGAACTCAGAAATGTTATGGCCATAGAAATTTCCAATTTGTTTCAATGACTATGTTACATTTCCTATTTAATGTAATAACAATCTTTGGATAGAAATAAAAACATAGTCATCATTCTACTACTTGAGGGCAGAAAAGAGATGTTTTCTGCTATCTCTCTCATAAACTAAAAATGTGACCAGCTTGTTCTGCTTGTCAACGAAAACATCAGAGGCTAAAATCAGCCATGAACTGCTTACGGTGGCCTGTAGCTGGCAGGAGGATTGTAGTGGCCTATTATCCATGGCTCCAGTTGGATACCCATGGGTCTTGACTGAGATAGATAGATGCTCATTCTAGATTTAGATTTGCATTTCCAGGGACTGAAGCAAGCACCTCTAACACTATAAGAGATTTAGAGCAGAAAGTATTTTCATTTGGACCTGCTCCTTGTGTATCATCAAGGGAGAATCAAGGGATCCGTTTTACTACACGTGGATATCGTATATCAGTACTTACCAGCCACAAGGCAGAGGACTGGTTGAAGTTGCAATGAGCAATTGAAACACATTGCTCGCCAAATTGTGGGGGAGGGGTGATAAGGGATGGAAGGCTCAGCTTGCACGAAAGAAGGAGTAGGTGTTAACACGTACAAAAGTACTAACCGAAATGGAATAAAAATATTAGCTGCAGGTATAACGTGCTACAAAATCTTTTAACACCTTAGACAGTTTAAAGTAGGATATCAGCACATTGCTGACTGATCTTAAGGTTCAACACTAGTTTCCAAAGTGAAACATTTCAGTGTATAAATAAATAGTTCTTGAAGTCAAAATTCGTTCATGATTCCAAGGCTTTGTTGATGAAAGTAGAACTGCTACCTCCAACATTTCAACAGAATCAGTTTTTCTGGGAGAACATAGCCAGAGTTGTCCTAGTATAAGAAAATCAGAGGTGTCTTGAATGCAAACATACATTTTAAACAAAATGTTTATTAATCACTATTTAATCAGAAATGTCGATTAGTAGGGCTTTTTTAAAAAGATTGTTTTGATGTGGACCATTTTTAAAGTCTTTATTGAATTTGTTACAATATTGCTTCTGTTTTACGTTTTGGTTTTTTGGCCCCAAGGCATGTGGACTCTTAGCTCACTGAACAGGGATCGAACCTGCACCCCCTGCGTTGGAAGGTGAAGTCTTAACCACTGGACCACCAGGGAAGTCTCAGTAGGGATGTTTATCTGTGCCCTTTTATAGAAGGCAAATAATCACAAACTTTTCTTTAGCAAACAAGATGAAGCAGCTACCATTTGCTGACTACCTAGTATGTTCTTAGGTACTTTGTTTTGCAAGAGCCACGTGGTAGCTTTTGTATCCACTTCACATATGAGGACCCTGCGGCCGAGAGGGTGAGAAAGTAACAGGCAAGACAATCTGGTTTCAAAGCTATGCTTCTTTTTTCTCAACTCTGTCTCTGTGAAGTATTTACTCAGAAAACGCTCCTTCAGTGTCCATCCAGGATCCATGAAAATTTAACTCAGTCGTCTGTGCTTTTTACAGGTACACCTATGCGTATGTATACATACATATCCATCCATCCATCTATCTATCTATCATCTACATATGTGGAATAAATAAAGGAACAGATCTGCTGTCTGAACCTTTCTGTGGGCATCCTCTTAATGGAGTCATCAAATTCTTAGGTTCTGAAAATGGATTGTATCAGTTAAATGTTATCTAGGGGAATGACTCCTGCTAACCAAACTGATTAGTGAAACAAGTATTGCTTTGCCAGTTACATGTGAGCAGAAGTGATAAAATTCCCCAAGTTTCCTCCTTGCCATGGTAGTGATTGTGGAAGCATGTGTTGCATGGAGCCTCCGTCAGCCTGGATTCAAGAGACTCTGCTGAGCCGATCTGTGTTGGGCAGTAGAGTGAGAGGGAAATAAGCTTGCTATTTAATCAAAAGAGGTGACAGGCTTGTTTGTTACGTATATAACCCAGCCTATCCTGACTGATACAACACATTGGCCAGTCCCTCCTATTTAACAGTGGTTAAAATCCACTTCCAAGCACGTGAATGAGAGCTGTACTTGAGCCCAAATAAGGTTTTTAATGTAATCTGTATTAAAATATCAGTGACCTGTAATCCAACGAATCAAAATTCACCTAATTTGTGTACTTACCACTCTCTTCAGTGTGCTGGACCAAGCCACTTGCGTCTCTGGATCATTGCAACCGTCTCCTTGTACTTTCTCCTTACGTCTACCTTTGTCACCCAACCCTCTTCCCTAACCCAATCCTGGGGTGTACACTTTACAAAACTGTGTTTTTACTGTTTTCCAAACTGATAATTTAAAACAGTTTTTTTTTTTTTTTTTTTTGGCTGCGCCGTGTGGTTTGCGGGATCTTAGTTCCCCGACCAGGGATTAAAACCAGGGCCTCAGCAGTGAGAGCGCCGAATCCTAACCACTGGACCGCCAGAGAATTCCCCAAACTGATATTTTAGTTAACAGTATACGGGGAACATCTTCCTCTGTTGGTGAAATTATTAATGATTTCTCACTGAAGTAACATGGTTTGAACATCCGAACCAGTCATTTGCTCAGAGCCCTTCCTCCTGGTGGGCTGATCGTGGTGCTGCACCAAAGAGAAGCTAGGTGGTGACTTGATGTACAGAGAGTTAGAACAACAGGACCAGAGTCTCCGCAAGGAGTATTTCCATCAGGCAGTGGTGCCCTGATTGACTGTCAGGTATCCTGACCCATAGCCCAGTCCTCAGTGCTTATGGTACGTCTAATGCTTGCTCTACCAGAAAATGGCATTCTGGTTGACTAAGATTTCATGGTACACTCTCTTTTCTAATAAGAACACAGTTGCATTTCTAAGAAACCTCAGGTTATCAAAAACTAAATTAAAAAAGAGTTGCTTTGATGGTTAAAACAAAAGCCAGAAACTTTCACACTCACCATAATTAAATTATTTTTCTTGCCGAATTTTCAATAATAAAGGTATTTCACACATATTTTGTTACTGAAAACTTAAAACTATGAACTATGTGATCAAAACCGACAAAATCAATTCTAAATATCATAGAGGAAAGCCTCTACGGCATACAAGATGGAACATAAAATCCATGTATTTATATATCAGGAATATGAATCACAGCCCAGCCCGAGGCCGCCAATGGCAAGGAGAGGAGTAAGACGGTACCCAGGCAGTGGGCCCCTTACGCCAAGTGTGCCTGTGGCGCCCCACTCAGCTTTTTCTCTTCCTTCCTTGGTGCCAGTGCCTGTTGTGATCAAGTTGAAATCAAGCACGACAGGTGTAATTCTAGCATGTTCCCATGATTGTCACTTTACTTCTTATTCACGTTAATGAAACGAGTGCCGTAGAAGTTTATATCTGTACGTACAGTCACTGCCACTTCTCTGAATCAACCGGAAAACAAAGCAAAAGAAGCTAATGAACAAAAAGAACACGTTTGTACCCTTTCTCACGTGGGCGACCAGTCTTTATTTCAGAGAGGGGTCTCTTGAAGAACAGGCTATGGGGAAGGACATGCCGTGGCTTCACCTCGTCCCATGACCCGTGGTTCTCAGAGCTGTGTGTTGTCTACAGGGGAAAAGGACCTGCCATTTGTTAGAGCTGAATGCTTGCCAGAGTGCGTCGCTTTCACTTGGAGGTGCTCCCAGAAGGATGCATTCAAATCTGCAAACCATGTGATGCCTAGTGTGTTATCTGGAAGAGAGTGAGGGCTGAAGGAGAGTGAGGGCCAAGAAGGAGAGAAAGACGGAAGGAACAGAAATAAATGAAACAGATCCATACCCCCCAAACTGCAACATTTGACAGAAAAATGCCAGAAATGTTGTAGGAACTTCCTATCTTTAGGAATAGCAGAATAGTGTAGAATCAAAAAAACACCAAGAGAAAAAAGTGGATTTTCCTCAGGAGAGAAGGTTTTACCAAAAATCATAAAATGTGCAAGAGAAAGTTTATTTTTGGCCAAAGCTGAAGGGAGAACTTTGGCCTGTGGCAGATCTTGGCATTTTAGAGAGTCCCCTTGTTCTGAGGAGTTTCGAGAAGGCTGCCGTCTTCCCTAGGCTCCTGGGTCTGTCAGTTGCCATGGCAACCATTAATCTCATTGCTGAAGTGCTAAGTGGTTTGAGATGAAGAATGTTCACTTGAACACATTTTACCCCCAACCTCTGTTCCTACACGCAGCTCTGCCCTCGCTGCTGAGCGCTTCCCACTGCTGTGGGGCCGCAGATGCTGCAAACGTCTGGATATTCCGCACAGTAACCCAAGCAGTCGGGATTGTGGTCAGGAAACTCTAGCAGGCAAATAACTCCGGCAGGTCAGAGGCAAGTTGGTGTCAGTGCTGGCACGGCCCGGCTCACCTGTTGTGCGATTAAGTCATGGGGTTGCCGCTTGTTCTCTTGGGACCAGGCCAGGCAGCATTTGTTCAAGTTGAAAAATCAGGCTCTGTGTGTGTGGTGCGACTGTTTCAATAGAAACGGGCAAACAGATTCCGGGAGAAGAAAAAGAATGAGAAAGTGGGCAGTGGGGACGATCCGCCAGCTGTGTTGAAAGGTGTCTTAGTCAAGGATGGTTTGGTGGCAAGAAACCAAAAGCTACTCAGCTTCAGTAAAGAGGGATTTGTTTGATGGTGTCAGGGCGCTCTCACGGAAGCTGGCGGTGGAAGTGGAGGCTGACGTCATGGGAGCTGAGGGGTCATCCGCGGCTCTGGCCTCCGCCCTCTCATCTCTGGGGCATGTCTGCTTCACTCCTTTCCTTGTCGACTGAGTGTTTGCAAGGCCTGTCTCCCATCGCATGGGCCTGATGTGGACTGGGGTTGCCGTGGTGCCTAGGAGGGCTCTGACCTAGTGTAGTCCTACGGCTCAGGTACCCAGCACTCGGCAACAGGTCTGACTCTATGAGGAATTCTTAAGGCAGTACCTGCCATTGGTCCAGTCACCTGTGGCCGGGGGTCAGAGGGTGGCTTCTCCTCTCTGGCTGAGTGGGTGGGGGAAGGTTCTCCGAGAAAGAGGTAGAACTGGGGGAAGAAATAGTAGGTGGAGGAAATGACAGGCATTTGCAGAATGAAGAATCCAAACGGGTTGGTGCGGCTGCTGGCCGTGAACAGTAGTGTGCCTGGGTCCGTCCTTACTGGCTGAGCACTGATGCTGGGACAGGGAGCACGGGCTCTGAATGGGGCGGAACACATAATTGGCTGTGGATTCTACAGAGGGCGGGGAGGCAGTGCAGGCAGGAGGGGGTTTGAAGGGCTGCCAGAGGTATAAATGAGGTGAGTGGTTCAAAGTCCTGGGGAGAACACTCAAAGTCCTGGGGAGAATGCAGATCTGGAGTCTGGAGGGAGACGGCCCTCAGTGAGCCTGGGACTGGAGGTGACGAGCGGGTGCTGGGTTAGACTTCGGCGAGGTCTGGGTTGTGGCCATACGGTGTGATGTAGAGACAACTTGATAAGTGTTATATTCATGGATGGTGTTATGGGCTGAAATTCGTATGTTGAAGCCCCACTCCCCAGTACCTCAGAATGTATCTGTATTTGAAGGTGGGGTCTTTAAAGAGGTAGTTAAACAGGGTGGGCCCTAATCAAATAGGACCTGTGTCCTTATAAGAAGAGATCAGGACACAGATACACACAGAAGGACGACCATGTGAAGGTACAGGGAGAAGGTGGCATCTCCCAGCCAAGGAGAGAGGCCTCAGGAGAAACCAGCTCTGCTGACACCTTGATCTTGGACTTCCAGCCTCCAGAATTGTGAGGGGATACATTTCTGTTGTTTAAGTCCCCCAGTCTCGGGTCCTTTGTGATGGCCGCCTGAGCAAACACAGGTGACATATGGGGGAGAGAGTCACTTACTGGCCTCGAAGCAACGCTGGGATTTAAAGAGAAGGCCAGCCACACCCACCATTGCAGTGAACCATAGGGAGTGAGAAAAGGCAGGAGGAGGAGGGTGTTCTCCAGGGAGAACAAGGAGGCCGGGGAAAGAGGTGGGAGAGGAGAGGTCTGCATCACAGAGACATGGCCCACGGTACACAGGCCCAGGTGACAGGAGGCAGCGGGAACACGGGCGCCAGTGAAGTGGACAGGGGTAGGCCGATTGTTCGGGTTGGGAGCAAGCAGCAGGGGGCAGGAGATCAAGCGGCCCCGCCCCTACACAGGACACAGGTGAGTGGTGTCACAGGAGCCTTGGGTGGAGGTAGGACACAGTCCCATTAGAGGCAGGAAGAGTGAACTTGGGGCTAGCAGGAGCTGGTCACTGATGGAGGAAGCAGAGTTAGAGACACACACACACATACCACACACATGATACATGCACACACAGACAGCACACACACACCACACACATAATATATGTACACACACAGACATCACACACCACACACATACACCGCACACACCACACACATACATGTACACAGACAGACATCACACACCACACATCATACACGCACACACGCAGACATCACACCACACACACCATACATGCACACACACAGACATCAAACACACACCACACACACCACACACACACCACAGACTATACATGCACACACACAGACATCACACACAGACCACACACATCACAAACCATACATGCACACGCACAGACATCACACACACGCACACACACACACCACATACATCCCGGACCACATACACAAACATCCCACACACACATCACATACCTCCACACACCACACCCACACGCTGCACACATACCCCTTGTTTTGTCCGAGGCGCACTCAGGGCTTGTGGAACAAGAGGATTCCTAGTTCTTGTGCCAGGGTGAGCCCTTATCAGGGAGCCCACGTCCTGGCCAGTCTGAAAAAGAAGGCCTGGAATTCTTTGGGGTGCTCAGGTGTGACTGGACTCGTAAGGCCTCTTATGGTCAAGCTCTGCACCCCCAGCTGCCTTGGAATAGAAACAGCTTCTGGTTTTCTTTTTGTTTGTTTCTGCCAAATCACTAAAGCATAGACTCTCTGCTGCTCTAATTCTGAGGCTTAGCTTTGTGAGGGCTGACCTTGCTTGGTGGTTTGCTTCAGCAGAGTGGGAGCTTTGTGTAAAATCTTCCGAGTGTAGTTGCAGGTCAGTACCTGATTCATGCAGCATTGGCGGGGTGGTCTTGACTGGTAGCTGGTTAAAAAATGAAAGTAAGTGTGTGTGTGTATTGTGGGGATGTGCCCCACGTGGACCAGTGCTGAGCCCTGCAGTGCAGCCAAGCTCTGTGCTTGGGACACATTGCATGGTGTAAGCAATGCTACTGAAAAACAGATAGCCAAATTTTGATAACTTAACTGAATAGATATCTCCAATGCCACTAGAATGTCAGCTCCACAGGAGGGAGGACTATTCCTGCTATTCTTCCCAGTTTCTAGCACATATTGGCGTTCAGTAAATACTCCCAGAATGATTGAATCACCAGTGGAGTTCAAATGTATCGTTAAGAGAACTTAGTGACTGCCATCCCCTCCCGCCTTCCCAAAGAAATTGGACGAGAGACATCTACAGAAAAATCACAGAAGAGGGACAGAATGCCTAGAAAATGTTCAGCATCACCCGGAATCGGAAAACTGCGTGTGAACACTTTACTCTTCCGCCATTTAAAATTAGCGAAGATTCAAAACTGATAACATTGCATGCCGGCATGAATGCACTGAGGTGGGAGGGCGAGTGGGTATAACCTTTAGAAAAAGTCGCTTGTCAGTGTGTATCAAAAATTGTAAAAGTATTCATATGAGTTGACCCGGTAAGATTCTGATTATAATTGTATGGCTAAATCTTGGAGTAAGTCCAATTCATGATACTAAATTCTCCATTACAGGAGGGTATTTGCAATGAAGCAGCAGTGTATTTATGGAAGGGAAAATATTGGTTGTAGAAACAGTGAGGTATTAAGAGAAGTAGAAATGAATAATCTAGAAAATGTTCCTGAACACGTAGCAGAATTGTGCGGTTTTTATTTTTTTGGTTTTGAATAAAACAACTGAAAAAACCCCAGAAGACCAATTTTCAATTAAGTATTTGTGTGCCCAGAGCTAAGATCAAATTATTCCCTACCATATTTTACAATATTTTACCAACTTGCTTTTGCACGTCTCAGGTTTATGCCATTAGATTGTTTTGCTTTTAAAATACTCCAGTAAGCATTTGGCTAACACTTAAAATTAAATTACCTTAATAATTTATATTCAGTGTAATATATTCCAGGGCTTCAGTTACATTATAATCTTTTGACCAAAGTGCTTTACTGGTGCTTGGCTTCTGGATGAATGTCTGCCGACCTGGCATTTGCATTATTGCGTTTTATTATTTTAACACTCACAACCTGTACAGCAGTTTTGAAAAACAGTAGAGCCTATAGTGTGTGTAACAGTACTATGGAAATCTTTCTCAATTTAGAAGTAGGACTAAATGTAAAATATAATCCTGATTATCTTAATAACCACAATCTGTGTGTATCTGTGTGTGGCTCTGATAAGGCTTGTGGAATTCATTTTAGTTTTTATTTGATGGGCAAGTGGGAATGCTTTGGGGCTAAGTCGTTGTTAATAAACCTCTGAGTTGCAAATGTCACACACCTGTCAGCCCTGAATGGCCCTTTCTTTCTTGAGCTGCTGTGACGTCACTTTGCCTTATTCTAGCATGGCTCCTCTTTCCAGCACACTCTCGGGCCATTAGTCATTTCAGCGGGACATCCACATCAGCATCTGTTCCGGAAGCCAGCTGTGTGAGTGAGACAGTGCTTTGAAAATTGCAAAGCGTTGCTCTGTGGGAGGAGATCTTGGCTACCCCACGGAGAGGACCAGTGCTGCGGGCGATATCTCCACCCAAACCCACTGCACGTGTTCTTCCTCAAGCCTGTGTTGGCTCATCTTCTGAAAGCTTCCGGTATGATCCTCCCCACGAGCTCACCTACCTCCTCTGCAAGACCCTGGTGAAAAGAGGGTCAATAAGACCTATTTCCTCCCATGAGAAGGTACTGTCTGGGACATGCATCACTTACTGCCTTGCTGTGTTCACAGTCTCGCCTCCGCTCTGTTCCTACATCATGAAAACTGGCTTCTCCATCCTTGGGAGGTCCCACCACCCTGCAGTGACCTCCTCTGGGGCATCGTCTCGCTGGTCGTGTGGATGGGAAGCACACTTGAATGGGAGTCAAAGCAATGGTATTGGACTGTCAGCTCGGGTTTCCCTCGGTCCTGTCCTTTCATGCTCCTTCTTTCAGTCACTAGTCGTCTTTCTTAAACGCAAGTGTGGGTTCCCTTCCTTGGACGCTTGGCTTCCACGGTTCACCATTGCTCGTGGGGCACATCCCCAGTTTTATTTTTAGCATGACATCCCCTTCCGTTTTCTGCTGGCTTCCCTCTAACTGCATGCATACTTGCTGTTCTCTAAATCATAGTGTTTTGGGCCTGGTCCTTACCTAACCTGTACACTTGGTCCATAAGTTCCCACCTCCACCTCCTTGCCCCTCTCCCCGCACTGCTGCCATGGATTTCTATTCATTCTTCAAGGGCCAATTAAAAACATAATGTGGCAGCTTCTCTGACCTCCACCCAAAGCGAAGCTTTTGTGCCTAATACACATTTGTTCCAACCTGCGGTACCACTTATAATACATGACAGTGATTTACATCTTTGCTGACCTTTTCCACTGAATTATAGGCATAATTAATTCATTTAACCTCCTCCATTTCCTCCGATTGACCACAACCTTCTCAGAAGTGTCATTCTGGTCTTCCTCTGCTTTCTCCACTGAACTCAGCTCAGTGCCTGCCACGTAGTAGATGCTAAATAAATGTTGAAAGTGTAATATGTACTAAAAAGAAGCCTGCATAAAGCAACGTGCAAAAATTGCCCGGTAACGTTTCAAGTTGGGGTAAGGTAGGAGAAAGATGGTAACGTTGCCCATTTTTTGGATGAAGAAGCTGCAGAACAGAGAGGGTATCCTGTGGGGCAACTCTTTGACTTTCTAATTGTACTACTTCTTTGCCTCTTTGGACACTTCTGAAAGTCTCACCGAAGGTGATGCTGAAGAACTGGATGCACATCGCAGCATTCCCTGCTGACCCTTCTTTGAGAAGTCTTAGGACCCTGGGAAAGCCAAGGGCTCTCGCCAGCTGAGCACATCGCTATGTAAATAACCCCCCCCCCCAGAAGGTCAGGGGCTCTTTTGGGTCCACAGCTCCTGCTGTTTCTGTCCTACTGGAGATCAAAGTGGAGTCTGGGTTCAGTCCAGCTTTCCCATCAGGGCAATAGGTGTTTATGTGACCGACATTAAATCTTCATTTAAAAGCATTGGTTCAGGACTTCCCTGGTGGCGCAGTGGCTAAGAATCCGCCTGCCAAGGCGGGGGACACAGGTTCGAGCCCTGGTCCGGGAAGATCCCACATGCCGTAGAGCAGCTAAGCCCGTGCACCACAACTACTGAGCCTGCGCTCTAGAGCCCGCAAGCCACAACTGTTAAAGCCCGTGTGCCTAGAGCCCGTGCTCCGCAACAAGAGAAGCCACTGCAATGAGAAGCCCGCGCACCGCAACAAAGAGTAGCCCCCTCTCACCACAAATAGAGAAAGCCCGTGCACAGCAACGAAGACCCAACGCAACCAAAAATAAATAAATAAGGAAATAAAAGCATTGGTTCACACTTTTGTGGATTTTTTTCTTTTTTGGAATCAGGGCTATTCACTCACTTAGCAACACGGAACGGAGTTTCTGCTGCTGTGTGTCAGGCCTTCTGCTGGGTGCTGGCATTCAGTGATGGATGAAGTGACCATAGCCCTGGTGTCAGGGGCTCCCAGACCAGCGGTGGGGGGCAGTGGGGATGGCAGACCGTCACGCACTCGCTCACACTTGACCATTGCTTGCGGCGATCAGTGGGCAGAGTGCAGGGAGCCACAGAGTGGGGGGCTGGGGCCGGCAGGGCTTGGCCCCCAGGGCCCTTTGTCCAGACTGGATGATTCAGAGCAGCCAAGCCAGAGGGAGAGGAGGAAGCAGGAGGAGACGGATGGAGGAAGCGCTTCAGAGATGAGCAAATACGCAGAATGTCCTTTGCTCTTCCCACGTGGGCTCAGGTAGCTTTCTGTTCCCTTATTCCCGGCCCTTTCTGCTCCCCTTCCCTGAAGAGTTTAAACCTGTCTCTAGTTTCTGTACATGCAGACACACAAACACACACACACATGCACGCGCACACACACCCCGCATGATGGTCTCTGCTCTAGCTTTTGGAATGGCGGACTCCGATCTCAAGCTGCTGCTTCTGGGGCATTGCCCTGCCACCCCAGCTAGTGAGGTTTTGTTCTTATTGAAACAGTAGAAAACAGATGAAGAGAGGTGACGAAACATGGATTTCAAGCAAACAGAAGAAGGGAGAGAGCTAAACTGCTGTGTCCTGGCTGTTATGCAGCCGAGCCCTCTGTTAGAGATTACCTGGAGAAAAGTCTGCCTTGCCTGGTGGTGGCATTCTATCTGGGGACTGGTTAAGTTGGTATAAAAAGTGAAACTGTCGTAAAAGTTAAAATGGCAAATGTCGATTTCCTTACTTTACAGATTTCACAGCTCAGGCAGAAGAGGAGTTAAACTGTAGCAGCGTAAGGCAGCGGCAGAGCAAAAGTCACTGTGCTATTTCTTGGGACGACTTCTGCTCAACCAGTTATGTTTCTCAGGCCCTCTGAAAGCGTGCCAGGCGCTGTCTGCAGAGGTAGCGGCAGGCCACGCAGCCGGCACTGGGCGGTCTCGGCTTCGGGAGTGCTGCTGAACAGTTTTTACAGTTATCTCTTTAATTGGCCTCATCTGCTTTTATTTGAAGCAGTGCCTTTTGGTGGACAGTGTACTGAACTAGAGCTAGAATATCTGGGGTCTCATCTTGGCAGGTCACATGGGCTACCGCCTGGAGACGCATCCGATCCTTCACCCATGAGTGGAGGGGCAATGAGCTCATAGCTCTCTAAAGGTCCTTCCTAATTCCAAGCGCCTCTGCTCTGGACAAGATTGGCCAGCTGTGGCCCACAGGTGGGTCATTCTGGCCCACCACCTGTATGTCCACAAGCTAAGAGTGGTTTTTACATTTTTAATGGTTGAGTCAAAAGAAGAATAATGTTTTGTGAGCTACTTTTGTGACAGGCCTTCCAATCAGAGTCTGTAAATACAGTCTCGTGGGAACGTGAGCAATACTCATTCATGCAGGCCGCCTTCGCTGCAGGGGCAGAGCTGAGAAGCTGCAACAGAGACCGCCTGCCCACAAGACCTTAAACGCCTCCTGTCTGGCGCTTTACAGACACAGCTTGCTGTGTTCATAGCTGTTTGCCACAGCACAACATGTAGTCTATTTCCTGCAAACTGCAGGGGCAGAGCTGAGAAGCTGCGACAGAGACCGCCTGCCCACAAGACCTTAAACGCCTCCTGTCTGGCGCTTTACAGACACAGCTTGCTGTGTTCATAGCTGTTTGCCACAGCACAACATGTAGTCTATTTCCTGCATTTAGGGAAACAGTAATGCCTCGCGGAGTTACTATAAGGATGAAAAGAGATAACGGATGGAAAGGCATTTTGAGGAAGTAAAAGACATACGTAAATATTAATGCTGAGAAAGGATATCGTGTAAAAACCCAGCTCTGAGGGCGGGTGGATGGAGAAGGGACAGACCCTGGTTGATAGTTTGTACAAAGGCAATTCTGTTTCTAATGAGCGGGGTTGAAAGCGTACAGGATAGGTTTGCACATGTGTGAGGTTCTGTGTGCATCTGGAGGGGAAAATAAGAACTTACTCGCTAGCTTGGTGTGATTCCGGATGAGTTTTTAATGCCTCAATTATTTGAACTATTTTAAAATAGATAAGAGAAGAAGTACCCACCCAGCCTGATTTCCGTGTTTTAAAAAGGTTTTTTGGGCCTTCCCTGGCAGTCCAGTGCTTAAGACTCCACCCTCCGCATACAGGGGCCCAGGTTCAATCCCTGATCAGGGAAGTAGATCCCACATGCTGCAACTAAGGCCCAGTGCAGCCAAATAAATAAATAAATATATTTTTTAAAAAAGACCTTTGTAAGATTATTTTTAAAAAAAAAATAAAAAGGTTTTGTATTTTCAAAGTGAATGTTGACCTGTCATGGATGAGACCTAGTTGTCTGAATTTTCCATACGAAGCTGTCTTGGCAAAACTGCCCCAAATAATTGAAAGATAGAAAGAGTTACATATTGGAAACAAAATACAAGTTTAGAAAAATTATAATAGCCATGATTTATGGGTTTTGTCACAATAATATTAGGATAACCTCTCATCCGTTAGACACTTCATCTTTTACTTAAGTGTTCAACAAGAAAGCTAAATTCTACTTGTTTAAAATTTAACTTATTCAGAAAGTTGGGGAGAAAAATGAGAAATGAACATTTGAAATGGGGTTAAATCATTTTCGGATTTGGTAAAATACACAAGGATTGAACTTTTCATGAGAGGTTCTGAGCGGCAGTGTGCCAAAGAATAACCTAGAAATAGCAGATCTTGGATTTTGAATCCTATTCCTAATGGTCACTGTCTGGGAAGCTTCCAGATCAACTCAGTCAGTTTGTGCCTTTGGTATATTACTAATGAGATTCTTTCCCTGTGAAAGCGACCAGCAGTTTGGCTGAACCAGCAGAGTTCACTGCGTGGACACGGCCTTATTTAGCTGTGAACGAGCTTCACACAGAAAACGGGGATGCCCCTCTCTCTTTCCTGAGGTGCAGAATGATCTGGACCATGAGCTCCCAGGATGTGAGGGCACCAACTCTAGGGCTGGTGTTGTGGCAGCTCCTGGTATTAACAGTGGGACCTTGGGCAAGCCCCTGAATCCCTCTGACCCTCAACTTCCGCATCTCCAAAGGCGGATGACTGTAGACCTTACTACATGGATCTGTGAATACTGACCGAGAAAATCCATGGAAAAGAGCTAACACATGGTGCCTTGTGTGTAGTTGTCTTTCAGTAAACATTATTCATCCTTATCACGGGTGGTGAGGTGGATACAAAGCAAACACTTCTCAGTGGTGAGGGTTCGAGCAAAGGTCCTTCCATTTCCTGCCAGACTTGGGTTAGTTGGCAAGTGTAGACGGTCCAGCTCATGGGTCTGTGAGGGATAAAAATGTCTGGTTGGATTTATTATCAACTTTAAGTCTTTGCAGAATGCCTTAGGCAGAGGCACTTCTTTGGCACTTGATGAGTGATTTTTTATGCTAATATCCATCCAACAAAATGATGAAGTACACGCTGGTCATTTGACGTGTCAGGAATGGTCAGTAAACTATGACAGCATCTTTTACATTCTCACAATAAACACCTGCTGCTTCCCACCATCTTCCTTGATAAGCACCGTCTGGAGCGGGCTTATGCCCGGGAGGCAGCTCACTGCCGTGGTGCAGGGGGAAGTTGGGGACTTCCTGGAGATGGATCTTTTCCCTTTTTTTTTTTTTTTTTTTGCCGTACGCGGGCTTCTCACTGTTTTGGCCTCTCCCGTTGCGGAGCACAGGCTCCGGACGCGCAGGCTCAGTGGCCATGGCTCACGGGCCCAGCCGCTCCGCGGCATGTGGGATCTTCCCGGACCGGGGCACGAACCGGTGTCCCCTGCATCGGCAGGCGGACTCTCAACCACTGCGCCACCAGGGAAGCCCTCCCCTTTTTAATTTTTTTTGAGTTAAGAAAAACACGGTAACTGATGGGGCTCCCTGTTTTTGGACCCTGGCTTTATTCTAGTGGCTCCCTTCCTGATTTGGGCACAACTTTGGGTAACGATTTCTTTCTTTCTTTCCTTAAACTCTCATCTCAGCCTCTTTCTTCTGCATTAAAGGAGGCGAGAGCTGCTTGTGAGGGAGTTGGGAGCTTGGAGTGCGGAGGGAAGACTGGGGCGGTCGCTCTGTGTGAGAGTGCTGAGCAGGGAGGCGGGCAGGGGATTTAATTGTGTGTGATCAGTAGACACTCGCTCTTTGGTGTTTCTATGAGAATCAACAGTAACGAAGGAAATAAATTTTTGGCTGTTGAGCTAGTGTTTAATTAAATGCTACACTGGACCAAGATGGGGCCTCCAGCTCCTGGTTTGTCAGCTGTGCCTAGAACAGTGCCTGGCATGATAAGGCACTTGTATTATTGAGTGTAAGGCACTTAAGAAGTATCTGTTGAATGAATCACCACCATCCTGGTTGCGGGAATGTACCTCATGAAATCTCCAGATGGATACATTTAATTGCAAAGTTCCTCTAAATCTCCTTTTCAGGGAATGAGCCAGTTATTATAACTTTCTTTTGACCTTCCCCTGCCCTTCTCCCTCCCCTATACCCACCCCTACATCCACGTTCCAGAAGCAGCTCCACCTCTCTTTAGAAGTCCTCTCTCCTAGGGTTTCCAAAGTCTGTCCTGATGCTTTCTGACCTTGTTTCCTCATGCCTTGACAGGGGTGGCCATGAACTTGGAGGGCTCACGATATTAGGTCAGGGGTCAAGGCATGTGTACATTCTCTGTGGCCCAGCCAGTGGACTAACCCTCCAGAAAGTTCCAGAGGAAGATAGGTGTGTGACAGTAGCGCCTGGCCAAGCCATGATGTGGAAAAGAAAGTGGCCTGAGACGGGGGAAAGAGGGTGGCCTCTGGTCACCATCACGAGTGGACGAGGAACAGGGGATGCCACAGGCACACAGAGGCTGATCCTCTGATCCCTGACACAAGTGTGGTCTTGGGGTGTGCGGACACGCTCTTGTACTTTGTGAGTGTGTGTGTGTGTGTGTGTGAAGACTGGAGCTCTCTCTAGAGGCTGAGCTCACTGTCTGCGTGTGGGTCACGTCGGTGCCGTTGTGGACCCCTTGTCGTGGGAGTGGGGGTCACGAGGGCTTTAAGTGAACCAGTCATTCATGTAAGAAATTCCATCAGACAAGCATCACACATTCAAGTGTATTCAACTGAGTAAACATTTATTGTGCTCCTACTGTGTCCCAAGTGTTAGAGCTAAAAAATGAACACAAAACAGAATCTACTCTCAAGTGTCTCACAGCTCAGTGAGACTATAAGTGTATAATTAGCATCATAATAGTGTATGCAGAAGGCACGTGGGGTGAAAGATGGAGGGGACAATACGTTTTTGCCTGGGAGAGTGGCTGTGTAGGAGAGCCCGAGGGAGGCGTGCCATCTGAGTCGAGCCGGAAGGGATGGTTAGAAGGTGGCCAGGTGGATGACGTGGGGGGAGGAGGGAAGGACCGTGTTACGCAGAGAGGATGGCGATGAGCCAGAGCAGGGACATGTAGAAATGCAGGGTCTTTTCTAGGCACCGACAGTAGTTGTTTGAGGTTGAAGGGTCCTAAGGTGTAGGGATCACTAGAGAGGAGAAAATGGAAGGACACATCCTATTCCGAGGCCAGTGTGTGGCAGGCTGGGTTCTCCAGATGCTGAGTTGGCCTTTGGAAACAAGATGTTTATCAGAGATCAGGACCGGTGAAGGGGGAGGAGGAAGGAATGGGCAGAGTGAGAAGCTGAATTGCAGCACAAAGCCCACAGAACTTCCGCCACCCCAGCGTGAAGCCTCGTCCACCTTGCAGCTTGGAGCGTCGCTGGAAGGGTGGGCCGTAGACTAGCACGTTGGGGAGTCGGCCCCTTCGGCCCTCAGCTCTCCCATCTGCTCAGGGTTCCCAGAGGGCCCTGGTGAGGGGGCGGGTGGCGTCCAGTGAAGGGCTGGCTCTTACTGACCCCTTGGTGATGGTGGACATGGTGCTACACCTAGACCAAGACCCAGCTGTGGCCAAGAGATCCACCTTGTGAAATGCACAAGCCAGTTTACGGCTAGATGTGCTGTAGCTGTTGACTGCACCCCCAGGGTAGACGCCCCCTCCCCCTCCCTCCCTCTGTTGACCGTTTGACAGGCTTTGTACTTGGCTTTGCCCATGACCCCTCTGGAGGGCTGTGAGCCCTGCACGGAGACACTGGATGTATCCCAGCTCCAGTGTGAGTCCACGATAGAGACAAAACATGGCCGAAGGTGTGTGTTTTGTAAGTTGGATACGGCCGAAGAGCGGCCCAGAGAGCAGGCAGAGTCGTGGTTTGTTTGTCCTATGTTGGGGTCCTCCAAAGACTCCTACTTGTTTTTAACACCACACTGCCTGGGTTTAAATCCTGGTGCAAGCACTTCCTAGCTGTGTGACTTTGGTCAAGTTCCTTAACTTCTCTGTGCTGCAGTTTCCTCATGTTTAAAATGGGAACAATAATGACAGTGATAACTTCAAAGGGTCATGGAGATTGTTAGGAAGATTAAACGAGACAGAAGTGCTTAGAACAATGTCTAACATATAGTGAGTGCTCTGTGAAAGTTAGATCTTATTCTCATTCTAAAACCACCTAAAATGTATAACCTCAAACATTTAAGGCCCTTGAGACCTTTGAAGAAGGGGAAGAAAAGAGAATAATGGGCATGGGTGTGACACTTAATTCCTTCACTTGTTTAACTGATATTTTTTAACAAATTCACAAATTGTGCTCTTTGCAGAGACATGGATGGACCTAGAGACTGTCATACAGAGTGAAGTAAGTCAGGAAGAGAAAAACAAATATCGTATAATATCGCTTGTATGTGGCGCCTAGAAAAACGATACAGATGAACTTATTTGTAAAGCAGAAATAGAGACAGATGTAGAGAATACCAAGGGGGGAAAGGGGAATGGGATGAATTGGGAGATTGGGATTGACATATATACACTACTATGTATAAAACAGATAACTAACGAGAACCTACTGTTTAGCACAGGGAACTCCACTCAGTGCTCTGTGGTGACCTAAATGGGAAGGAAATCCAAAAAAGAGGGGATCTGTGTACACGTATAACTGATTCACTTTGCTGTACAGCAGAAACGAACACAACATTGTAAAGCAGCTATACGAATAAAAATTAAAACAAACAAACAAAGCGAAACAAAACAAAAACATACACCAGGTGCCAGGTAACCATGTGAAGAAGCAGCGTTACCTAAATAAAGGAGATACAGTTTCTGCTCTGAGAGCTCACAGCTTAGTGGGGGACTTACAAACTTCAGTAAACTAACCCAATACGAGGCCCCGCGTACTACATTAGGGGTATTTAAAGGCTGCCAGGGGAAGCGACTGCCCGCGGGGAAGGCTTCAGAGAGGGAGGAATTCAGCAGGCTGGGTTAGGGTTAGGGTTAGGGTTGGGGTTAGGGTTGGGGTTGGGGTTGGGGTTAGGGTTAAGGTTGGGGTTAGGGTTGGGGTTGGGGTT
>NW_020171817.1:873231-889639 GCF_003031525.2 Neophocaena asiaeorientalis asiaeorientalis
GGGATTAGGATTGGGGTTGGGGTTGGGGTTAGGGTTGGGGTTGGGGTTAGGGTTGGGATTAGGGTTAGGGTTGGGGTTAGGGTTAGGGTTAGGTTGGGACGTGGCAGGTGGAGGTGTGAACGGCACACGGCTCTGTTCTGGGGGAAGCTGAGTGTAGCCAGAGCTGTGCTGGCCGGCTGGCGCCAGGCTGCCCGCAGCCCTGAACTGCCAGGCTGGGTGTGTGAACCTCACTCTGACCGCGAGGAGAGGGAGTGAGATGGGCTCAGGTTGTGGGTCTCAGAAGACTTGTCTGGCTTCACAGTGCCTCGGGGTCCTTCTCACTTCCCATTACCTCTTTGGTTCTCAAGGTGAATCTGGGGAGCAGCAGGGCTGTGGCCTTGCCTGGGAGCCTGTCAGGAATGCAGAGTCTCAGGCTCCACCCCAGACCCACCGAGATGAGCCTTTCGACAAGGTCCCCAGGTGACTGGTTTGCACAGTAAAGCTGGAGACCGTCAAGGTGTGGACCACACTGCATCTTTAGGCTCAGGGTGTTTGCCCTTCAAACGCCGTCCCCTCCCTCATTCTGTTGCTGGAAAGTTGAGTTCTACAGGAAGGGCTTCGGGGCTTTGGGGCTGAAGCTTGTGCTGGTGAAACAACGCTTGCTCAGGGGCTGTTGTCCCTGGAATGTCGGGACTGCTCGTCAGTGTCTGTCTCCAAGGGCTTCTCCCAGTCAGGGTATTTGTACTTTGCAGCTGGGACACAGACATGTTTCAAGATGTTTCTGCCCATCAAGTGCTTAAAAATGGTCACTATCAGATTTTCGCATCCAGCCTGAGGCCCCGTTGGAAGCTATGAGCTGTTCCCACAGTTCTCTGTCCTGCCAGGCTTTCTCCTGCGTCACATCAACAGCCCCGTTGTGCCCTTTATTTTCCAAACCTTCCTCTGCTCTTCCCTTCTAGAAGTTTCCAAACTTGTTTCTGGGTCTCATTTTTTGGGGGTTGTCTTTTCAAACAATTACTTAATCTACCAGCATCCCTTCAGTTCATAAACAGCACGAGAAGGAAGCCTTTCTCCTTTTCCAGGATGTGTTAACCTCGGAGAAACAAGACAGTGGCTCTGGGGAGAAAGGAAAAGCCACATCCTGAGACCTGGGTGCCGCTTTTCACTGGCTCATACCCAAAGGCAAATGCATATGAGCGAAACATTGCATTGTCCCAGATAAATGATCCTCTGGGCATCAGAGACTTTTTTTTAAAAAAAATAAAAGTTGAAAGCATAACTTTTTAGCTCTGTCCCGCACTTTTTCAAGCTACTGTAGAATTGGTATGATATTTCAAAGTATAGGAAAAGGCAGGGAGATGCTACGAGAATTCTTATCTACTTGCAACTTCCTACGACAATTAAAAAAAAAAAATTACCTGCAAAGCTGCCTGGGTGTATCATACCAAGTCAACCCCGGAACCAGATAGCCTGTCTCAGAACATCCGACTTCAGCACACTGTTCCCGCAGAATGAACGCTCTGCTAAGCAGTTAATCGGACCTTTGTCCCAACTCAGGGGAGAGAAGACAGACGAAGGAAAATGGGCGGGGATAAGCGAGCTTTGTTACCCTAATTTATCAAGAATACATCTGAAAGAGACCCTATTAGGACCTATTGCAACAAAGACATCCTGCCAAATACAGAGACATAAAAACAGAAAAGGATTAGAATATAGTATGGTGCAGAGGTTAGAGCAAGGTCTCTCAAGGTCGGCACTGCTGACACCTGGGGCTGGATAATTTTTGTCGGGAGCTCTCCTGTGTAGTGTAGGGTGTATAGAAGCAGCCTTGGGCGCTGCTAACTAGATGCCAGTAGCGCTGCCTTGGCTGTGACAACCAAAAGTGCCTCCAGACATCGCCACATGTCCCTTGGGGGCAGAGGGTACCATCACTCTGGGCCAAGAACAACTGGGTTAGACTAAAGAATGGGCTAGCTGGATTCACAGCCCAGATCTGCCACCTGCTAGCCCCACGATCTTGGAGTTAAGTCTCCTCATCTCCCTTGAGCTCAATTTCTTCATCTGTAAAAATGCAGATACCTCACAAGATTACTGTAAGAGTAAGTGCTTAAGTATACGTCATCCAGCACATAGTAAGTGTTCAATAAATATTAACTACGTTTGTGATGATAATGACAACCTCTCACCTGAGATAAAATACTGTAACCAATAAATGGGGAACGACTCACTGATAAGAAGTTTAAAGGCACAGACCTCATCTTAGATGGTCACATGGGGAAAAATTCTGCAGTAGTGAACAAAAGCCATGCTTCGCCCTATATTCACGCCCAGCCAGAAGAAAAGCGCTACACACATCGGATTAGCAGAGAAGCTCTAGAAATTCTGAAGGACTCAAATAGCCTTAATGGGGGGGTGCCGGATTTAACCTTGGAAATCTGGAGAACAACAGGGCACAGTGTAAACAGAGCAAAAACAGAACAGAGGGCCATTGAGAAGAGCTGTAAGGCTCGAACCAGATCCCTCCTCGCTGTGCAACACCCCCTGTCTCACTTAAGCACCTCACTTAGAATGTCCCTTTGAGATCTGAAGTAATTGGCCATCCTTGCCGGGGTGCATGGCGACTCCTCCAGGCGCCCCCAACACGCACAGGGTCGCTGAAGACAGAAGTAGAAATACCCCATGGCCTCTGAGATGCTGAACCAAGAGCTCCAGTCAGAGCCTGGGGCTGGGGATGCCAAGGGACAGAGTTAAAATACACTGAAGAAGCACCAACTTTTGATTGATTTTATTATGGGTGCGTAAATCAAGCAAGACGTGAACTTTAAATTGATTGCAACACGTTGCGTTATCAGTGTGTTCTCAGATTATTTAATTTCTGGTCTGATCTTATCTCATATTTCCCGAGATGCTTTGGAAGGCTTTCATGTCCACAGACTAAATCACACTTTCTTTTCTCCTGCCAGGGGTCCATGTTCCCAGCACGCATGTAGATGGGGACAGGTTTTACAGAGCACTTTTGGGCCTCTCCCTTGCCTTTAGCAAATTCCTTAGGGTTTGAAAGAAAAATCTGTCTCTATCAAGTTCTCCTTGCTTTTTTGGTGTATCTTTAATCGTGGCAGTCGTTTCAAGGCCGTGGTTTATCTGTATGCGTTGCTCATCTAATTTTTTTTCATTTTGTATTTCATTGTATCCTGCCCTTAAGTCTCAAAATGTCAGCACCCCCTGAGTGTTATTAGGGTTATTCTTAGTGGCAGAAGGCTCAGAAATACCGGTCTATTTATGAAGCCGTACCTGGCTCTAATTTGTATTTTTTCCCCAAGACACCGTTGTTAGTCAGGATGCTGGTAGAAGGAAGATGGCTGAGCTGAAAAGAATATTAATGAAGCACTTTGGGCAGAGTTAAGGGAGCAGCCGGGGATGGTGAGGCTCCAGGACCAGGAACAGTGAGGAACCGTGACCACCCCGAGGCCCGGGGGGCTGTGAGCCTGGTGAGAAATGTACAAGAGGAGGCCCCAAGAAGAGGGTGGCCACATGGGAACACAGCAGCCCTGGAGAAGCACGGAGCTAAACATCCTCTCTTCTCTCATCTTTTTGGTTTCTTAACGGTGCCTTTGATGGGCCAATCTTGATACCCACCAGGGTTCTTGGCCTCCCCCAATCAATAGAAACTGACTAGAGGCCACAGGAGAAATTCAGGCAAGGCTTTGTTGGTGTTCCTGTGCCGGGTGCAGTGGGGAGCGACAACAAGTACCAGGTTCCCTCGCTCGCTCCCCAAGGGGGAGGAGCTCGTTCCTTATATGGGGTGAGGGTAGGGATGTGGCTAGGGCTGGGGCCGGAGGAGTGGCTTAATTATTTTGCCCACCCCTTGGCGGTGTTACGTGCAGGGGGGCATGCGCAGTAACCTGCTTTTGCTCCGGATCCCCAGTTTTTTTAGTCCCACATAGTTTCTTTGTATTTTGTAGCTGGAGGAGAGGTGTGTCCACGTGCAAGCATTGCATTTGCAGCATTGCAGCAAAGGGTCCCAGGTCCCAGCCTTACTCAATCTGGGTGATCCAGTCAAGAGAGATTAGCTTCCCAGGCACAGTGAAGGGCAGAGAATAGATCTGGATTGAGGTGGGAATAAGACACAAACAGACTAACACCAACCTCTCCTTCACATTTGGCTATTGAAATTCTCATTAGATTATCAACAGATGAGCAATTCTCTGTAGATCGACAGGGAATGCGTATGCCAATTTTATTCTTATGATGAAATCAGTTTCTGCTCTCCCTGGAGATACGGGTGTGTGTGTATACACACACACACACACACACACACATACACACACACACATATATTTTCGTTTTAGCAACTGCTCTTTCTCCTGCTTGGTCAGTCTTGTGTCCCTGTACAGAATGGACAACTGTCTTTAAAAGCCTTAATGCCCATACAGAGGCCATGCTAGAAATGTTAACTCCCAGGCCCTCCTCTCCATCTACTGAACCAGAAACTCTGGGGTGGAGTCCATCGATCTGCATTAACAAGCCCTCTGGGGAGTCTGACACAGGCTCAGGTCTGAGAAGCATGGGGCTGGATGATGTGCAGAACATCCCTGATACTCTCCTCGCACCACACCTTTTTGTTCCAGGCGTTGCTGTGGCAACCAGCAGGGCACAGGTGTAGCCTGACCGCACCCCATGTCAGCTGCACCACGTGTATCTTCCCTGCCTCTGGGCTTCTCTTCCACCTCAGTGTGGGATGACTGGGGGAGGCTGCCCGGCTCTCCCTGGGCATGTGCAAACCTGGAGATGCTGAGGAGTTCTTGAAGAGTCCTGGGGCAGCCCTGGACCAGTGGAGGTGGGGATCAATCACTCTCCCATGGTCTTGGGGTGGAGGTGCATTCTACGTGGCTCCGCAGTGGGTTCAGCTGGGACTGAGCCCCATCTGTCCAGAGCACTTATCAGCTCAGTAATACACCTTTGGGTTGGCTTTTCCTCTTCCCAATCTCTTCATTTTTGTTTCCTGGGATTACTTTCCAAAATAAACTCCCTGCACACAGACCCTTGTCTTAGGCTCTACTTCTTGGAGGAATCCGAGCTAAGTCAGTGTCATTCCCCCATCCTTTATCAATATTTTACTCACCTCTAAGGACCAGTTCGAATGTCACCTATAGCTCATAAACCTCTGTCTCCCAGTTAGATTCAATTACTCTCTCACTCGGGCTTCCACAGTGCTCAGTTTTGCCATCACAGCAGTGGCCACCTGTGTCTGGCAGTGTGGTTCTGCAGCTCTCTGTCTCCCCAGCTGGACTAGTGTTCTTGAGGTCAGGGACAGTGTCTGTTCATTTGAGGAGCACTCCCCACACCCCCTGCACCCCATCCTGGAGGGTTTTGGGACAGTGCTGGGCACAGTAAATGTCTGTTGAATTTCATAGAACGTCAGAGTCCTGTCTGACGGCTTTTAAAGTCACACTGTAGTATTCTCAGTGCATCTGACTTAGAACAGTGGTGTTCTGTACTGCTGTGGTCTTGAAGTGTTGAGGCTTTCTCCTTTAGCTGTTGTCAATCGAGTTGTTGCTCGAAATGAAGTGCAGTTGGTTGTGACCATTGAGTGTTGTGACCAGGGCCGGCTTCACGGGCATGCAACCTTGAAGTTGCCCAGGGCTCTGTGTTCAGAGGCTAATAAAGCATTACAGCTTGGTTTAATGCTTGGCTGTTGCCATCCGGAAATTCTTAATACTTATCTTTGAAGTTGGGTTTTGGGAGCGAAGTGAAAGGGACAGTGGAGCGCGCACGTGAGCAGAGGAGTTGGCTGGTGTCCGCCCTTCCCTGCTGCTCCATTCGCGATGCTCGTGAGCGTGGAATCCCAGAGGAGCCCAGGGAGGTGCAAAGTGAGCACAGGCAGGTGTGTTACATTCACGACTGAGCGAACCAGGGAAGGAGGGGGTTAAGTAAGGGAAGTGGGGAGGGGGCCATGCTTCCCAGTAGAATCAGAACAGGCTTCAAATGCAGAAAGGCAGTGGTGTTGTAACAGACACCAATTGCCAAGGGGCCCCGTCATATCCTTTCTCACTCGTGTTATTTCCCTGAATTAGCCAACCATTTACACTGAAAATGATGACGTAGAAGAAAAGGAGAAGATAGGGTAACCCACAGGTCCTTTTCCTTGGGTTCTTCCTTAACTATCAGTAAGCTGAAGATAGAAAGCGTTGGTCAAATGCGCACAAGTCAAGAGGTAAAACACAGGTTGCTTAGTTTTATTTAGAGTTTCCACTATTTAGATAAGAATACGTATGCATCTATGAGCTACAAAATACGATTTGTATAATTTCAGCGATTCTGATAGAAGTTAAATGCCCTTATATTTGCATTTAAAATTGTCTTCGCAAATATTAAGGTGAATGGGGAGGTTTAAACACACTCATGCGTAAAAAATAATATTAACTCAAATAGAAATAAAAAATAAAGGAATGCATGAAGAAAACATTGTGCAATGAGCCAGTCTTGATGTGTGTATGCGTGCAAGCATGTAAAATAAAACGCTAGAATAAATAAGAAGAAATATCTGTAAGGTGAGCTGCTTCTCTTCTCGTTAGAAGGTGCCAAGCTTGGGGAATCCAAAATCAAAGCCATTGCCCCTGCCCAAGGACTTCACAGATTAGCAGGGGACTCGGACAAGAAACTCAGCCATCAGAGAAGAGGCTGGGGGAGCTCTGAACATCCAGCTGCATGGGGGTCCGGGGCCAAGAGGGCAAGTATCTCAGTGTGAGCCCGGAGGGGGCCTCATTGCACCCTGACCACCAGCCACGCTCTGCACAGAGGGACTCCGGAACCACAGGGATGAATCTGACTCAGGTTCGTTTTCTTAACCGGGAGTCCGATACCTGGTTTGTGGACACTTCCATCGCCCAGTTCACCTCCAGACATCATGATGAGGTTGTGATGGAGGTTGCCAGGAAGGAGGGACTTGGGTGAAATGGTATTTGCAAGACAGTCCCCACTTAGGATGGCAGAATGTACGTCGGTGGAGAAAAGAAACTTCGGGGCCCATGCGTGCCTTATGTGTTATTCTTACGCACAAGGACGGTGTTTATGTTTGCATTATAAATCTCACAGCTAAAAATTAGAACTCTTTGTCTGTTTCTTATATAGATGTACTATTTCCCCTCTCCTTACACTTCATAAACGCATCCTTGTTTTCTCTCTACGTGCTTCATATTCCTTTGCTACCAGACACTTATCAGCCTTTGCCCTGGAAAGAAAGACTCATCCAACAAGCCCCTTCTCAGGGGGCTCTGGGACCCCTGGAAGACGGCACGTGTCAATAACGGTCATCCGGAGAGACGCCAAAGTGCTTCACCTGCCCTGCGTTACGGCTCTCCCGCTCGGCATCACCACTCTTTGTGTGTGAAGTAGACTGAGAACTTCTTGAGAGTGGCATCGTGCCTACCCCACCTCTGTGTCTCCCCTGGGACCCAGCACAGCGCCTGGTACATGGGAGGAGCACAGTAAAATGGGTTGGTTGAATGAAGGAGCTAAAACCGTCTCACTGCTCCCAAGCTCTTTGAATTACAGTCTCTGCTGCCTCATCTCTGTGCTTTATTTATCACTCTTTCCCTGACACCTTTAAATAAAGAGTTTACTATAGAATGCACACGTGCCCCCGCGCATACACACGTACACACACACGCTGACTTTACGTAGCACAGCAGAACCTGAGGAAAAGGCTTTGTTGGAACACTCTCACTTGTTAAGACAGTTCGCAGGAACAGAGCAGATGATGGATGGCTTAGTTGCATGTTTTAGCAGGCTGGGATCTCTTGGTAGGGTCTGATTTCAGCGCACACCTGGAGGCCCGGTGGCAGCCTGTGCTCCTGAGTGGCTTCGGGAAGGAACTTAGTTATTATGAAGCTAAAATTAAAGGACGTGTTTTTGCATGTTGTTCAGCGGCAGCAGCTGAGGCAAACCTTTGTCAGTGCAGAGCTTTTGACACCTCGGGTTTCAGCCTCAGCCAGTGGATTTCTGTGTAAGGCTGGTGCTAATTTTCAGCATTGAAAATAAATGAGCTAACTTTGGAAAGTTAAAAGTCATGCCCTTTATCTTCTCTTGGGCTAAAGTCTTTTCGTTTTAGAAGAATTGGGCCCTTTCTCTCCTCTGACCTGCTTCTGAGTGTCCTGGTTCCAGCCAGGACACCGGGATCAAAGGAGAAGGTGCCGAAGGCCGGGCAGTGAGGTGAGCGGCTTTCCTGGAGCAGCTGGGCGTGTCCTCGTCTGGGATCTGCAAGGCTGACCTTGCCAGCCTCTCGTCTGTGGTGCTAAACGGTGCCTTTGCTTCCTGGCCGCCGACTCTGCTGCCCACAGGGCTGTGCTCCGGCTGACGGGTCCCGTCGTCTCCTCACCGTGCTCATTGCCCATCTTGGGCAAGACATCCTGTTCACAGTGAAAGGTCCTGGATGAACTCACTGAAACTGCTCACTGCACGAGGCCCCTCCCACCGCAGCACTTCCGTTGAGAACAACCATCTGAGCACAAGTTTTCATACACTCACCTTTTGCTGTGCAGGAAAAGGAAATCTCTCAACACGGACCATTACGGAGGCAGCTATAAGTCTCAAAAGTAAGACGGGAACCAGATTGTAGGGCAAGATAAAAAAGTGCTAATTGAGATTGAAAGCTAAAGGCTAGTGAGACCCTCGTACCCACTGAAATTGAAGCTGGTAAGACCCTCACACCGTGGGTAGGACGAGCTGGATGCAGGAAAGCCACCCGTTGTGACGTGACCTGTATGCTGTTACCATCTATGGCTGTTACGATGATGACTTTACAGTTTCTTAGGTATTTAGCTCTCATAAAGTATTTACGTATTTGTTGATTTTAAACCATAACCATATTGTCGTCTTTTACAAATGAGGAAACTGAGGCTTCTAGAAGTCAAGTGATCCTGTACAAGACACCCAGCTAGTAGATGGCAGAGACAGGACTGAAAAACTAAACCTACAGGTGCATCACACACTCTTACTACTGATGACATTAAGATATTTCCTTAGGCATCTTTAGAAAACAGCCAATTTAAAAGGGGATTAACAGCAAGTACTCTGTAAACTGGCTACAATGCACATACTTGTTATACAGCGTAGGCAATAGGGTGATGAGCATCTCGGGGTCTAGAAAGGAGACGAAGTTACGAACTCTTGAGTATTTTCAGCTCTGTCAAAGGAAAAGACGTTGCGTTTAGTGAGCGAGAACATTCTGGTCACTACAAAGTGTATCCTTCATTGGGGAGGAGATATCTCCTCAGTGTGATGTGGTGATCTAACGCATCCCCTCGGATGAAGCGAGGTCCAGGGCCGTTCGCTCTCTTTTGCTGGGTTTGGGGGACCAAACCACTGACTATTGATTCTGTTTCGTTAGAACCTAGCTGCTGGGGAGAGCTAGGGTGCTCTGTACGCTGGACTGGAATCATTGGAAAAGTTTGTCTTTTGCTTTAAGATTAAGGCATTGGCTCCCTGGTTTGTTTTTGTTTTTTGTTTTTTTTTTGCCGTAAGCGGGCCTCTCACCTTTGTGGCCTCTCCCGTTGCGGAGCACAGGCTCCGGACGCGCAGGCTCAGCGGCCATGGCTCACGGGCCCAGCCGCTCCGCGGCATGTGGGATCTTCCCGGACCGGGCCATGAACCCGTGTCCCCTGCATCGGCAGGCGGACTCTCAACCACTGCGCCACCAGGGAAGCCCTGTAAACTTTTTTACAACACATTTCTCTCTAACCATTCAATGACTCTTTAATTTGAGGAAAAAACTGGATTGGGTGACTTGTGCATTGTAGACAGATCAGTCTGACTGGAATAAGAATTGAGTTTATGAGGTGTTTTAATCATTCATTACGTGGTAACTGTCAAGAGCTGTGAAGGTTTGGACACCAGCAAGAGATATGAGATGCCTGGATTAGAGACAAAGGACAGTTTAATACTCGTAGCAATAGCAGTAGCCAGAGAATCACCATTTTCTTGTGCTGGTCCCCTAAGCCCCAGTTCCCACTGGGTGGCCAGACAGGGCCAGATGACACCTTCACACTCAGTGGGGCGTGTCACGGGAGAGGAGCTGAGCTTAGGAAACCCCAAGCTTTTATAACGGGCTGTATGCAAACCTGCAGCATTTGCCTGGGGGGAGCTTTATTATGCTGGACAGCAAACAAACCAGCCTTGTGCTCCAGAGGGTGGTACCGCCTCTGTCTCCAGGGCTCTTTGCTGTGCAAACAGCCTTGTAAAGATAAGGTGGAGCAAAAACAGTCACCGCCTCTGCCAGGAACAGGTGCAGAGACAGGACAGACCATGAAGAATCGCCTCCCGATAGCAGCTTCCTTTGACTTCAGCTCTTGCACACAAATCTCCAAACTACCTAAACCAGTGTGCTTATTTTCCTAAACCTCTCATCAAACCAAAACTTCAGGCCGAAAGATACACGGCGAAGACAGAGGAAGGTGGGAGGTGCAGGATCCCTTTATTTTCCTGCTAAGTTTTGTTTACAACTTCCTTTCCCACCTTCCTTTCATTCATGTCCAAAAATTTGGACTGTTCCCCTCAGAAGAATGCAGATTAGAGGAATCTGATTTCTAGCAATGCATGGATTCAGTGGAAAAGGTATTATAGTGTATACAGCAACTACAACTTCTATATGACAAAAGGTAAAGTTATGAAAAGTCAAGGGAGAGACTTGGATGAAACATTGCAACTTTTTTTTTTAAACTGAAGTATAGTTGATTTACAATGTCTTGTTAGTTTCAGGTGTACAGGTGAAAAGAATATATAGCTTTTCTTTTTCAGATTCTCTTCCCTTATGGGTTATTACAAAATATCGAATATAGTTCCCTGTGCTCTACAGTAGGTCCTTGTTTATCTATTTTGTATATAGTAGTGTGTACACGTTAATCCTAAACTCCTAAATTACCCTCCCCTCTGTTTGCCCTTTGGTAACCGTAAGTTTGTTTGCTATGTCTGTGAGTCTCTTTCTGTTGTGTAAATAAGTTCCCTTGTACCTTTTTTTTTTAGATTCCACATATAAGTGTTATCATATATTTGTTGTTCTCTGTCTTCACTTAGTATGATAATCTCTAAGTCCATTCATGTTGCTGCAGATGGCATTATTACATTCTTTTTTATGGCTGAGTAATATTCCATTGTGTGTGTGTGTGTGTGTGTGTGTGTGTGTGTGTGTGTGTGTGTGTGTGTGTATACCACATCTTTATCCATTCACTTGTCGATGGACACTTAGGCTGCTTCCATGTCTTGGCTATTGTAAATAGTACTGCAGTGAACATTGGGGTGCATGTAACTTTTTGAATTATAGATTTCTCTGGATATATGCCCAGGAGTGGGATTGTAGGATCATATAGTAACACTCTTTTTAGTTTTTTAAGGAACCTCCACACTGTTCTCCATAGTGGCTGCACCAATTTACATTCCCACCGACTGTATAGGAAGGTCCCCTTTTCTCCACACCCTCTCCAGCATTTATCATTTGTAGGCTTTTGATGAGGGTCATTCTGATTGGAGTGAGGTGATACTTCATTGTAGTTTTGATTTGCATTTCTATAATAATTAGCGATGTTGAACTTTTTTTCATCTGCCTGTTCGCCATCTATATGTCTTCTTTGGAGAAATGTCTATTTAGATCTTCTGCCCATTTTTTGATTGGGTTGTTTGTTTTTTTGATATTGGGTTGTATGAGCTGTTTGTATATTTTGGAAACTAATCCTTTGCTGGGTGCATTGTTTGCAAATATTTTCTCCTATTCTGTAGGTTGTCTTTTCATTTTGTTTATGGTTTGCTTTGCTGTGACCATTGCAACCTTCTTAGAACAAAGATCAATATACAGACGATTGCTTCTACTCTCCCCCCACCCCACCCCAAAACAAACAAACCTCAAACCCGATAGAAAAAAGGAGAGAAAATCTGAATAATTTGCAGAAAAGGAAATAAAGTGGTCAATAAACTTAAGATGTTTAACCTCAAGTGGTAATCAGGTAAGTGCAAATTTAGATAATGAGATATCCCCGATAATATTGGTAGAAATGTAAAATACTGATACTAGCCAACATTGATGAGAAGGTTAGAAATAAGCACTTTCAGAGTGGCGCACTTTGTAATGTAATGTAAATGTAATGTAAATTGATAGCACCTTTCTGGAGGCCACTGCTCAGTCGAACCTCATGAGAATGCTAACCCAGTATTACTGGTAATAGCAAAACCATCAACAGAATAGTAAATAAACTATGGTATATTTCTTTTGTGGAATATAGCCATGCAGATTTAAAAAGAATGAGCTATTTTACATTTGGTAGTGTATATATGTCAATGCTACTCTCTCACTTTGTCCCAGCGTACCCTTCCCCCTCCCCATGTCCTCAAGTCCATTCTCTACATCTGTGTCTTTATTCCTGTCCTGTCTTTATCCATTCATCTGTCGATGGACACTTAGGTTGCTTCCATGTCCTGGCTGTTGTAAATAGTGCTGCAATGAACATTGTGGTACATGAGTCTTTTTGAGTTACGTTTTTCTCGGGATATATGCCCAGTAGTGGGATTGCTGGGTCATATGGTAGTTCTATTTTTAGATTTTTTAGGAACCTCCGTACTGTTCTCTATAGTGGCTGTATCAATTTACATTCCCACCAATAGTGCAAGAGGGTTCCCTTTTTCTCCATACCCTCTCCAGCATTTATTGTTTGTAGATTTTTTGATGATGGCCATTCTGACCAGTGTGAGGTGATACCTCATTGTAGTTTTAATTTTCATTTCTCTAATGATTAGTGATGTTGAGCATCCTTTCATGTGTTTGTGGGCAATCTGTACGTCTTCTTTGGAGAAATGTCTGTTTAGGTCTTCTGCCCATTTTTGGATTGGGTGGTTTGTTCTTTTGATATTGATCTGCATGAGCTGCTTGTACATTTTGGAGATATACACTACCAAATGTAAAATAGATAGCTAGTGGGAAGCAGCTGCATCGCACAGGGAGATCAGTTGGGTGCTTTGTGATCACCTAGAGGGGTGGGATAGGGAGGGTGGCGGGGAGACGCAAGAGGGAGGGGATATGGGGATATATGTATACATATAGCTGATTCTCTTTGTTATACAGCAGGAACTAACACAACATTGTAAAGCAATTCTACTCCAATAAAGACGTTAAAAAAATAAAATAAAAAGAATGAACTAGAGTCTATTGATTTGAAAAAATCTCTAAGAAATATTGTTAATAAAAGAAAGTTGCAGAACTATATTTATGGCATTATTATGTACATATAAACAGATCTCTCTCTCTCTCTCTTTATGTATATATGCACATATAAAGGCCCAGAAGAATACACACATAGTTGCCAACATTCATTATCTCTGGGAGGAGAATGGAATAGGGGATGGGGATGGTGGGGACATAAAAATTGACTTTTAATTTATTATTCTTCAGTCTTGATTGTTTTAATTACACGTGTTACTATATTGCTCGCGTGATATTTAATAAAAATTGTAGTAAATCAACATGGTCATCTTGTGGCACTCACAACAAACTCCCTGTAGACCAGCAGCATAACTCTAGTTGAAAAATAAAACAAGTGGAATTTTAGAACAACCATATGGGGGTAAAAAGTAGGCTTTTCATGAAATCCTCTCATTTCTGCGTGGCACCAACTCTCTGATTCTCCATGCCCAGAACTTCCTAAAAGAAACGTGGGCTGAACCGCAAGAGGGAAGACACATGGGAGCACATGTATATGTATAGCTGATTCACTTTGTTATAAATCAGAAACTAACACACCATTGTAAAGCAATTATACCCCAATAAAGATGTTAAAAAAAAAAAAAAAAAGAAACGTGGGCTGAACTCAAGATATCAAAAATGATTAAAGAGTTAGGAATTAAGACATATTAAGAGAAGAATGCATTGATTCCAGGGATTTCAGGGGCCAGAGTACATAAAGAAGAGATACCGTGGACCCTCAGTGACTTGGGAAGTAAGGTATCACAGAACAGCTGCCACAAGGAATACTTACTCGTGGTTCTCCAAGTGTGGTCCTCGGACCAGCAGCATTGTCATCACTAGGGAACCTGGTAGAAATGAAACTTATTGAACCCCATCCCAGACCTACTGAATCAGAAACTCTGGAGGTGGGGGGTGGAGGGCAATGTTTAAATGAGCTTTCCGGAGAATTCTGATGTGCACTAAAGTTTGACAACCACTGTTTCAGACCAGTGCTTCTTGACATTTAAAATACATATGCAGGGGCTTCCCTGGTGACGCAGTGGTTAAGAATCCGCCTGCCAACGCAGGGGACATGGGTTCAAGCCCTGGTCCGGGAAGATCCCACATGCCGCGGAGCAACTAAGCCTGTGCGCCACAACTACTGATCCTGCGCTCTAGAGCCCGCGAGCCACAACTCCTGAGCCCGTGCACCTAGAGCCCATGCTCTGCAACAAGAGAAGCCACCGCAATGAGAAGCCCGCGCACTGCAATGAAGAATAGCTCCCGCTCGCTGCAACTAGAGAAAGCCCATGTGCAGCAATGAAGACCCAACACAGCCAAAAATAAATAAATGAAGTAAATAAATTTATTAAAAAAATACACATGCATCCCCTGGGGCGCTTGTTAATCAGGACCACATTCTGATTCCCCGGGAACGGAGTGGGGTCTGAGACTCTGCATTTCTCACGAGCTCCCAGGTGCAGCTGATGCTGCCGCTTCTCAGACCACGCTGAGCAACGTTAGACGGAAGATGGGGAGGGCTTCTTAAGGAACTAGTCAGGGAGAATACAAACGTCATCGGCATTTGATTCCTACTGGTATATCACAGGCTATGAGGAAGAGTAACGCTGCTTCCTTTGAAGGGCTTGTTGACGGGGCTCTGTGGGTGATTTCACCAACAGTCCTGCATCTGGAGATCTATAGCAGGCTTCCCGAAAGTTCCAAGCATTTGCTGCTACTCCTGATTTTTTGTTAACAGTTCCTCTTTTCAGATGGAGAAGCTGAGGCTGGCCCACAGAGCTGTTTGTGTCCCGAGGTCGCAGAGACCTGGGACAGGCTGGGCTGGCGAGGCCTCCTGATCTGGGAGGGGGCTCTTTCCACAGGCCCTGTTAGCCTTTCTTGGTAACCGCTGGGCAGCGCTGAGGGAGCTCGTGGGATTAACACCGCGGCTGTTCCTGCTTCGTTGTGAGACTTGGACCGGCCCCCTCTCCAAGCACGCCGCTGAGTTACAGGGATCTTTATCATCCTTTCTGTCAGAAAGCATTTATGTAAAACCCCTTGGCTAACTTAACAGGGTGAGTTGGCCTGTCACACGCCATCACGTGGCATGGAGCCTGGCAGTTAAATTTAGCAACGCCCCTCGGCAAATCCAGGCTAGCCTGAGAGGAGCCAGGAGTTTTCACTCCGAAATCAAGAGGTTTCCAGGGAAAGGGAATTAAGGCTGGGTGGGTTACGCTGAATTAGGAGCACCTGTTCCCATCCGTAACTTGGCAACCCCGAAATGCTGCAGCGGGACTCAGAGGATGCCCGTCTGCGCACAGCCGGATGGAGGGCTGTGGCGTCTTTGCCGAGCTGTGTTCAGAAACCGGGAGATGCCTAAAGGGAGGCCTCTATTCCAAGGACGCCTTGTTTGTTGACTGACCCTGGGGGCAGAGAGAGAAAACGTTAACCCAGGAATAAATGTCACTTTCCTACGTGCCCTGAGCACAGCACGGCAATTGCTGCCTCGAGCACCTTGAGTAGGTTTCCCCAACGGCAAACGGAGCTGCGCAGACTGAGCAGTGGTTCCCTGGCTTACGGGGCGCAGCCGGAACGATGGCCTGGATTCGCTGGAACAGCCCCGCCTGCCTTCCAGGAAGCTTTTCTGTTATAAAGCGCTACTTTCTGGAAAATCCCTTGGGTTGAAAATTAGCGAAAGTGGAATTTGGGTGTGTTTCTGGATCTGGTGGTATGAGTTTGGGTGTCTAAGCTAGAGAAGATGATCATTCTCTTTTTAGCAGAAGACTCAGCCAGAGTCCTGGGCTCTAGTGTGGCCGGCAGCGTGACTACCAGGGCTCAGGGTAACACGCTCTCAGAGAGCAAGTCCTTGGTTGCATCCTTCCCACCCTGCTTGGGCCCGGTGAACGACACCCGCCCGACCTCTGCAAGGGCTTGTCTTTGACAACAGCCTAGATAACGCTGCTGTGAGTGGGAAGGAGAGGACCCTCGGCACCTTGACCCTGTGGTCCCCCCGTCCCCCAGGTGAAAGTGTTTCACTGTCCAGGTGCATTTAAACGTGTTGCAGCCACAGCACAGCCACCTGAGTATTTGTTCTCCCACCTTACACGATGGCCGGCACCTTACAGCAAGGGAACTAGACTCCCAGTGTGGGAAACTGGGCCCCCGGGGGGGAGGGAAAATCTCCGCAGATGGTAGGACTACCCCAGATTAGAAACGGAGGGGAGT
>NW_020171817.1:889804-904325 GCF_003031525.2 Neophocaena asiaeorientalis asiaeorientalis
GGGGAGGGGGGGGCGGGGGGAGAGGGGGTGGAGAGAGCTTCCAGGGCCCTGGAGGGATGGTGGGAGGCATCCCTGTCTTGCAAACCGGTTCTGTCACGGGCCGTGATGAAGAGAGGGGGCAGAATGATTCCCTCATCTGTGTGTTCCCACCCAGCTTGCCCATCGTGGCCCTTTCTTCATCTCCGCTTTCTCCTTCCTTTTTCCTTTTCTCCCTCGTCCTCTTCCCCCGTGTGACTTCTTCCCTTCCTAGGCCGAATGCAAAGTTGTTCCTTAACTGTACCATGGCCCTGGGCTGAGGAGGTAACTGGTCCTCCTTGATTCAGTAGAAACAGGTCGGGGCTGACACTCACGTGGCCTTGAATCCGATACCAGCTTCACCCACTGCGCTGGTGCTCGCGTATTTTCAGTGCCTGTATATTTCAGTGCCCTCTCCATAAGATGGGCTAAAAACCCCTCCCCCTCCTTCACAAGGATGGTCTCCAGGACAGATGAGATCGAATTCAAGAACACGCCTCCGAGGAAGGGCAGGGTGTGGGTGCTGAGCCATTGCCATCCTGGTGCACTTACCTGTCGGGGCCTCTTGCTGACGTTCTTGGTCACGTCTGCCTTGTCTTGGAAAGCCGGTTGTATCTTAAGAACGATGTTTCTTGGTCACGTCTGCCTTGTCTTGGAAAGCCGGTTGTATCTTAAGAACGATGTTTGGCTCAAGGTCACACAGGGTTGGGTGCCTCCGCTCAATCTAAACAAAGAGCAGTTGAGCTCCTAATCTGTGCTCAGCCCGTTGGACCACAGTGATCTCTGCTCTCTGTACCTGGAAGCCCAGCCCTGGTGCAGGAAGCAATGCCCCTGCTTCTCCAGGTGCCCTGGAAGCCTGTTATGCTGCCTCTTCCCCCAGCGCCCGGCTTGAGTCCAGCAACGTCTGTGTCTGGTCCACGCCTCACACTGGCCTGGCACAGCCTGCTCCTTGTTGACAGAGGGCACGGGGCAGAGGGATTCGTCTGGGGGATGCTTGGTCGGGCAAGGGAAGAGCCAGGGGACACATGTCCACTTTGGGCCTTCAGAAGTGGTGGGCTGGCCTGGCGATTAATTGTATCCATAAAATTTAAAAGTATCCATTCTGTCCAAACTTAGTTCAATTCCTTTGCATATGGGGCATCTAAAAGAGAAATGTTAGGACAGAACAACAACTGAGAAAAGAAAGGTGGAAATACCCCCCCGGAGGTCGGGACAGCTGCAACAGCCGTGGCTGGAGTCGCCAGCCGTTTGCCCGGTTCCTCTGCCTTGCCCTGGACAGCTGTGTTCTGTCTTCCGCAAACCACATCTCCCAGGCTCCCTTGCCGCTGCCTGGCGTCCAGCTGGGTTCAGCCAAGAGCAGCCAACGAGGAGATATGCGAGGGCTGGAGGGAGGGCAAAGCCAGGTGTCCCCTCTGCCTGGCTCTGAGCCGGCTGGGGCCCTGACAGCGGTCCTCCCGTGGGACGGTCCCCTCCCTGGTCTCTCCAAGCTGCCCAGAGTTTGGGTGAGCCTGGGTGTGTGGGGACGTCCAGCTGGGACTCCCATCCGGGTTTGGCTTTTCAGCTCTTCCAGCATCTCTGTAACCTCTTCCCCATGTAACATTTTCTCCATGAAACTCCCTGGCAGGGCGCTGTTTTCCTAACTGGTAAATGGACAGAGCTTCTGAGGCGCCTGTGAGCCAGGGATGCCATGGGGACACCTGTGGGCGAGCATCCCCGTGCAGGGCACCTGGGGTTCGAGCCTCACACGGGGCCATGTGTGGTAGGAAGAAACCCAGGAATGAAGCTGAAATTGCCCGTTGGTGCATAGAAATGATCCAGATACTCTAACCTGCCAGAAAGGCCCTTCCTTTAACTTAAAAAAGAAAAAAAAAAGACTGAAAAGATGAAAAGAGAAACTTGGTGTCAAGTATTAAGGAAAGAGGTGGATATTCTTATTCCTCTTTCTGTTTGCCTTCTTAGACTTTGAGGAGGAACCCTGGGCAGAGGAACTGACTCGCTTCGAAGGGAAACCGGGGCCCCTCATCCGTTCTCTGTCAGGACTGGATCCTGCCGGGGGACACGCATGGCTTAGCGTCTTGCCGTGGCTCCTTGGGGTGTGTCACAGCAGGCCCTGGCTCTGGGCAGCCTGCATTTATATCATGATGGCCCCAGCCTGGTCCATGTCAGGCTCGAGCCCAGCACCTGCTCCACCGCCGCCCAACCCAGCCCTCCCAAAGGGCACTCCGCGGTCAGCTGGGCAAGCGGAGCCCTGCGGGGGTGGGAGGACCCTCCCTGACCACAGCCCTTTGACTCATGCATTATTCAGACGGCCCTGAACCAGCGCTGCCTGTCTCCTGAACAGGTCACGGGAAGGTTCAGCTCCAGCAGCCCAGCCTCCAAAGGGAAATGTGATGCGAGAAATTTTTCTTCTAACTTTATTTTTAATTGTAGTAAAAGACACATAATATAAAATTTACCATCTTAACCATTTTTAAAAATTTTATTTATTTTTTATTTATTTATTTTTGGCTGCTTTGGGTCTTTGCTGCTGCGCGCGGGCTTTCTCTAGTTGCAGCGAGCGGGGGCTATTCTTCGTTGCGGTGCACGGGCTTCTCATTGCGGTGGCTTCTCTTGTTGCGGAGCACGGGCTCTAGGTGCGAGGGCTCAGTAGTCGTGGTGCATGGGCTCAGTAGTCGTGGCTCGCGGGCTCTAGAGCGCAGGCTCAGCAGTTGTGGCGCACGGGCTTAGTTGTTCCGCGGCATGTGGGATCTTCCCGGACCAGGGCTCGAACCCGTGTCCCCTGCATTGGCAGGCGGGTTCTTAACCACTGCGCCACCAGGGAAGTCCCATCTTAACCATTTAAAGTGTACAGTTCACTGGCATTAAGTACATTCACATTGTGGTGCAACCATCACCATAGGTCATCTCAAGAACTTTTTCATCTTCCCAAACTGAACCTCTGTCCCCATTACGTACTCCCCCTCCCCCTCCCTCAGCCCCTGGTTACGACCATTCTACTTTCTGTCTCTCTGAATTTGACTATTCTAGGGCCCTCATATAAGTGGAACCATGCAGTGTTTGTCCTTGATGACTGGCTTATTTCACTGAGCATAATGTCTTCAAGGTTCATTCATGTGTCAGAATTTCCTTCCTTTTTAAGGCTGAATAACACTCCGTCATATGTATATGCCACAGTTTGTTTACCCATTCATCCACTGATGGACACTTGGGTTGTTCCCACCTTTTGAATAACACTGCTGTGAACATGGGGGTACAAATATTTGTTTGAGACCCTGCTTTCAATTCCTTTGCGTAGGTGCCCAGAAGTGGAATTGCTGGATCCTATGTTCTATTTTTAATTTTTTGAGGAACTGCTATATAGTTTCCCATAGCCACATCATTTTACATTCCCACCAATAGAGCATGAGGGTTCCCTTTTCTCCACATCCTTGCCAACAGTTGTTTTCTGTTTTGTTTTTTTTTTTTAAATAAAAGTCATTCTAATGGATGTAAAGTGCCTTTTCATGTCTTAATTTAATGTTTTAAAATGTATTCGGTATGTGGAATAAACATTTTAATATACGTAAGAGGGAGCGCAGTGCAGTATCCGTCTTCCTCTGCCCAGACCCCAGTTCCCCGTTTCCAGAGGCCACCCGTGTTTCCATCCTCAAGGATGCTTCTCAAGATGGTCTATGCTTAGGTAAGCTCATGGGTGCAGACGTCTTTTTAAAATAAAGAAGAGCAGAGAATACACATTATTTTACATGATGCTTTTTTTTAAAACTAAACATGCCACTTTGGAGGACTTCCCTGGCGGTCCAGTGGTTAAGACTCCGAGCTTCCACTGCAGGGGGTGCAGGTTCGATCCCTGGTCTGGGAAATAAGATCCCGCATGCTGAGCGGCCAAAAAAACAAAACAAAACAAAACAAAAAACAACAAAAACATGCCGTTTTCCACTTAATATAACTTCCCATAACTGTATCTGTAGGTGACAAGAGATTTAAATCTGTATAAGACACTGAAACTATAATTAGAGTCCTCACCCTTCAGAAGGTTTGCACTTAGGAAGGATCATGCATGCCCAGCGGGGACTGGAAGGTTTGCACTTAGGAAGGATCATGCATGCCCAGCGGGGACTGGAGCAGCCCTCTGTCATCGAAGACATTACTGCTTCTGCAGAGAAACAGGAATAAATTATACCAAGTGACATAAAGCTTCTAAATAAGAAATTTTTCTTCTAACTTTATTTTTAATTGTAGTAAAAGACACATAATATAAAATTTACCATCTTAACCATTTTTAAAAATTTTATTTATTTTTTATTTATTTATTTTTGGCTGCTTTGGGTCTTTGCTGCTGCGCGCGGGCTTTCTCTAGTTGCAGCGAGCGGGGGCTATTCTTCGTTGCGGTGCACGGGCTTCTCATTGCGGTGGCTTCTCTTGTTGTGGAGCACGGGCTCTAGGTGCGAGGGCTCAGTAGTCGTGGTGCATGGGCTCAGTAGTCGTGGCTCGCGGGCTCTAGAGCGCAGGCTCAGCAGTTGTGGCGCACGGGCTTAGTTGTTCCGCGGCATGTGGGATCTTCCCGGACCAGGGCTCGAACCCGTGTCCCCTGCATTGGCAGGCGGGTTCTTAACCACTGCGCCACCAGGGAAGTCCCATCTTAACCATTTAAAGTGTACAGTTCACTGGCATTAAGTACATTCACATTGTGGTGCAACCATCACCATAGGTCATCTCAAGAACTTTTTCATCTTCCCAAACTGAACCTCTGTCCCCATTACGTACTCCCCCTCCCCCTCCCTCAGCCCCTGGTTACGACCATTCTACTTTCTGTCTCTCTGAATTTGACTATTCTAGGGCCCTCATATAAGTGGAACCATGCAGTGTTTGTCCTTGATGACTGGCTTATTTCACTGAGCATAATGTCTTCAAGGTTCATTCATGTGTCAGAATTTCCTTCCTTTTTAAGGCTGAATAACACTCCGTCATATGTATATGCCACAGTTTGTTTACCCATTCATCCACTGATGGACACTTGGGTTGTTCCCACCTTTTGAATAACACTGCTGTGAACATGGGGGTACAAATATTTGTTTGAGACCCTGCTTTCAATTCCTTTGCGTAGGTGCCCAGAAGTGGAATTGCTGGATCCTATGTTCTATTTTTAATTTTTTGAGGAACTGCTATATAGTTTCCCATAGCCACATCATTTTACATTCCCACCAATAGAGCATGAGGGTTCCCTTTTCTCCACATCCTTGCCAACAGTTGTTTTCTGTTTTGTTTTTTTTTTTTAAATAAAAGTCATTCTAATGGATGTAAAGTGCCTTTTCATGTCTTAATTTAATGTTTTAAAATGTATTCGGTATGTGGAATAAACATTTTAATATACGTAAGAGGGAGCGCAGTGCAGTATCCGTCTTCCTCTGCCCAGACCCCAGTTCCCCGTTTCCAGAGGCCACCCGTGTTTCCATCCTCAAGGATGCTTCTCAAGATGGTCTATGCTTAGGTAAGCTCATGGGTGCAGACGTCTTTTTAAAATAAAGAAGAGCAGAGAATACACATTATTTTACATGATGCTTTTTTTTAAAACTAAACATGCCACTTTGGAGGACTTCCCTGGCGGTCCAGTGGTTAAGACTCCGAGCTTCCACTGCAGGGGGTGCAGGTTCGATCCCTGGTCTGGGAAATAAGATCCCGCATGCTGAGCGGCCAAAAAAACAAAACAAAACAAAACAAAAAACAACAAAAACATGCCGTTTTCCACTTAATATAACTTCCCATAACTGTATCTGTAGGTGACAAGAGATTTAAATCTGTATAAGACACTGAAACTATAATTAGAGTCCTCACCCTTCAGAAGGTTTGCACTTAGGAAGGATCATGCATGCCCAGCGGGGACTGGAAGGTTTGCACTTAGGAAGGATCATGCATGCCCAGCGGGGACTGGAGCAGCCCTCTGTCATCGAAGACATTACTGCTTCTGCAGAGAAACAGGAATAAATTATACCAAGTGACATAAAGCTTCTAAATTGCCGGGCATTGGTCACTGTTAAATTTTGCCACCAAATGAGTTTAGAAAGCTTTCAGTTTTCACAGCATTTTGGATCTCAGAATTGCAGATAAGAAATTACAGACTTTAATATTTAGAGATACAAGATCCTGGACTGAGCTTTTCTCATTTTATTTTTTAAAATTTTTGTTTGGCTGTACCACGCAGCATACAGGATCTTAGTTCCCCGCCCAGGGATTGAACCCATGACCCCTGAGCGGAAGCGCAGAGTCCTAACCACTGGACCTCCAGGGAAGTCCTCTCATCTTATTTTTGATAGTCCCAGTAACCTCATGAGATAGAAGTTTTACAGGTAGGGAAACGGAGGCTCAGAGACTGAAAGTAATTTGCCCAAGTGAGTGCCTGAGCTAGGACTTGACCCAGGTCTGCCTGGTTCCTGAGCCTGGGCTCTTCCTGCTGTGCCCCAGGTGACCCCGTGCCATTTGTCTGGGGTAATTATCAGCAGCGCCCCTTTACTCTCCAGATAAGTGGGTCTTTGGAATTTATATCATGTGGTGACGTCAACCACGCCACACTGTGCCTTGGTGACTGGGCCTTCTCAGCAGTTGAGACCTGGCCTTCAGTTCCCATAGATGTCTTTGGAGTGTAAGAAGACCCCTACCATTTGCTCCGTTCAGCCAGCCCTTCACGGCTTATTCAGAGGGGGTGCTCGGAGTGGGTGGGGGGATGGATGGGGGGGCGCGGATGCCTCTTCCATGAAGTCTTCCCTGAATTCCATGACCTCAGAGGGTCTCATGGTCCAGGCTGCACTGCTTACCTCTTAATTTCGTGGGATTATTTGTTCTCTCTATTTTTAAAAATTGTGATTAAATACACATAACATAAAATTTACCATTTTAACCATTTTTAAGTGTACGGGTCAGTGGCCTTCAGTACGTTCATGTTGTTGTGTAACCACTATCCATCTCCAGAAGTTTCTCGTTGTCCCAAACTGAACCTCCGTCCCCATGAAACACAAACTCCCCATTCCCCCCGCAGCCCCGAGCACCCACCCCCCTACTTTCCTTCTCTATGGATTTGACGACTCTAGGGCCCTCATATCAGTGGAATCTTGCAGTATTTATCCTTATGTCACTTATGTCACTCAGCATAATGTCCTCAAGTTTCCTCCAGGGTGTGGCTTGTGTCAGGATTTCCTTCGTTTCTCAGCTGTTCCCTCTGGTTGGGTTTCATGTTGATGTTTGGAGACTGAGGGCACCCCTGTGGTCTTTTGGGTCTCACACGGCGTGACCGTGTGTTTGACTGCTCAGTCAGTATTAACGGGCAGGCTAGACATATTTTAGGGCTTGTAGCTGCCCCGGGCATCTGTGGGATGGTCTCTTGCGGCATTAGTGATCTCAGCCACACCTACACTTTAGGTTTTGGTGTCAATTAATAATTGACTCGTTGCACTTAATTAAAAAGCAGATGTTACGTCCTGTGTCCCTCAAGTTCAACAGCTGGATCACCCTTCAACCAGGGGTGTGTGAGTGTGTGGATGTGAGAGTGAGGTAGGTGTGAGCGTGTGAGAAAGGTGGGGGACCACTTTGCAGTGACAGGCTAGAAGGGGAACGCGGATCACCCCTCTTCCCTGTTTTTCTGCCTTAAGAGAAGCATTGGCTCAGAGAAATTACGGGCAAACTAAATTCTAGGTTTGAGACCCTAACTGGGCATCTAAATGGAAAGAAGAAAAAGTCTTGAGTTTTCTCTCTCCCACATTTTAGGTGAAGGTGTGTTCCTTTCAAAGGAGACAGAAAGGGAGGTATTGAATGCGGGTCCGTGAGGCCTTTGCTGGTTCAGGATCAGGAGAGTCCTCGTTGTAGGATGACTGATGCTCACCCGGCTCTCCCATGGGGCAGGCACTGGCCTCTGTGCCTGCAGCGAACGTCAAGGATGGGATGTTCACCATCCTGCTCTAATGCTATGGAAATGGAGGCCCAGAGAGGTTGCTGAGGTGCACGTGGTCACACAGCTGATTCACATAGAGGGGGGCTGGTCTTCTGGGGGGCTTTGCTTAGGACCCCCCCAGGCTTAGAGCCTAGGCCCCCCATCTCGTCCCTCTGTCTTCAGGCAGCTGTCGGGTTCTGTCTCCCACCCTCTGAGGTCTACTCTTCTCTCCCACCCCGTTGGGCTCACCCAGCAGGGGGGGCACCCGTCCGCACCCTGGAGGGGCCCAGTCTTGTGTGGTCTCGTGAGGAGGGGCTGGCAGTTGCTCCGAGGTCAGCCTGGAGTCCTAGCTGGGCCTGGCGGTGCTGAAGCCACTGCGGCCCCCACACGGTGCCAGAGCGGGTCCTGACACCCGCCTGACGCTGCTGCAGCTTCTCAGAGGCCCTCAGCCGCGGTCAGCAGCGCGAACACTGCCCGTTCCGGAAGCTTCCCCTGCGTGAACGGGAAGTGCATCATGGGGGTGGGGGAGGGAAAGGGGGGGTGGCAGCTGTCCAGGGTCACCATCCGGGCACAGTTCTCTGCTTGTTACCTGAGCTCCTGTGAGCTGACAAACAATGGGAAGCATGAAAGTTTGAACAAGCAGAACAAACAAAACCCAGACTAGGGTACCGCATCCTGCAAGACCACTGCCTAAAGGGTGCCCAGGGTCCCTGGAGACGGGCTGCAATCGAGCTGTTGGTGGGTATGCTTTTAGAGCCTTCGTCCATCACCCCAGAGCAGCCAGAGCTGGCGGCGCGAGTTGGAAGTAGAGGGGCCTAGTCTGCTTGTGTGTGTGTGTGTGTGTGTGTGTGTGTTGGGTGGGCAGCGTTGTGTAAGTGCCAGCCTTTCCTAAGGTGTTGGGGAGAAGCCCTATCTGCCCGGATCTGCTCCCAGCCTTCCCGGGAGCCCCCCCAGGCTGGGTGGTGCAGGAGGCCTCTGGCCGGCAGCCCTGGGCTCGCTGGGCGGGTGAGAGAGGAGGGGGAGGCGGGCCAGGCCCCAGGGGAACAGGGCTGGTGGGTGGGATGGGTTTACAATGGGCCCCAGTCTGTCGCCCCGAGGGCGGGGCGTGGCCCGGCCTCTTCGTTGAGAATCTGGGGTCCTCGAGAACTCTGTACAGCAGCAAGTGGGCCCAAGACAAGCAGAGGCCGGTTTCACTCCTTCAGCTGATAGACTGCAAACTCTGCCGTGCACACTTGCCTTTGAACCACTTGCAGACTCGCCGAGTGTGGGCAGTGGAAGGTCACAGGCCACGAGCCTGGGGCGAGAGCGTCGTGGTACCCACTCGAGGACCCTCCCGGCTGCCAGCACCCCACCCGCTGGGGCCGCTTCCTGGCCGGGCTCTGGGTGACATGAAAGGCCGCCCTCTGTGTGCGGAGCCCGTGGGTGGGCCGTGCCCCCGGCACAAAGCCTCCTGTGAGCGTTTGCATCGCGGTCTTAGCGACTGTCACGTCAGCATGTGACCTTTAAAACTTGCGGGAACAGGAGCCGCTTGTGGGGCATGTGCTGGGGAGGAGCGCCCGTCCCTGCTGCCCGCCGGCGGGAGGCGTTGGAGAGGAGCCCGACGGGCTCAGTCCCTCGGCACCTGCTTTTGCTGTGTCTTCTTCTTCTTCTTCCCGCAGTTGTCTTGCGCGCAGCTGTTGGGGGGTTCGGCACCTGTCCGACTCCGTGAGGACCCCAGATCCGCACCCTGCTCCTTGTCGCACTCTCTCACCCCCCGGGGCCTGTGTTTTGGCAGCCGCCCATCACACACATGCACCCTGGCCGCCCATCACACACATGCACCCTGGCCGCCCATCACACACATGCACCCTGGCATTCTCTTGTTCTCAGCAGGGCTCGCTGAGCTTTATCCACTTGGGGAAGCTCCCACGGAAGGGAAGACACCGGCGTCGTCGAGGGGAACCCAGCAGAGGAGGGTGGAGGGCCCCGAGGGGTCGCAAAGGGAGACGTTCTGAGGAGGAAAGGTCAGGGTGCCTTGCAGTCGCTCTAAGGCAGGTGGGGGGGATCCCTACGTCCAGGCCCCAGACACTCTTGGGGACGCCCTGCCTCCCTCGGTCCGGTTTTGGCTGCCCTGCCCTGCACGGCTTCTCACTCTCTCTTGGGATATTTCCAACTGGAATCAGGTAGTTGCAGAGATTCTCCTGGGTCACCCTCGACTCAGGGCCGTGGGCCCTGATGGTTTCAGCCCCCTGGTGCCGGAGCGCTCACAGCGGGGCCGGCCTGTCCGCCACCAAAGCCTGCCCACCACCCGCTCTGCTGGCTCTGCCATCTCTCTCCAGGACCCCCAGTTCTGGAGTCGTAAACTATGGCCCACAGGCCAGATCTGGCGGCCGACTATATTGTAAATAGAGTTTTATTGGAAAGCATCCACGTCCCTTCATCTGCGTGCTCTCTGGCTGCCTTCTTGCTACACCGGCTGAGTTGAATATGCCCCCAGTGTTTACCGTCTGGTCTTTCACAGAGCACGTCGGCTACCCCTGCCCTAATTCACCGCGATCCTCTTTCAGGGATGAGCGAACCATCGTTCCCACTGTTGTCCTGTCTCCTGTCTGGCTCCCCTCCTGTCCGTGCTCCACGCTCTGGCCTTTCTACCCTTGATTTAGCCAAGAGGCCGAGGGGCCACGCACTCCGGCCTTTCTAAAGTAGGAATTGGGTGATGCTACTTCGCCATTCCCTTCACTGGCTCCTGGGGCCGGCTGGCTGGCTTCTCAGCCCCTTCTCTGGGTTTGCGGCCTCTCCACGTGCCTCCAGCTTTGCTCCTCCCGTGGTCCCATGGTGCCACATCCACTGCGCAGAGCTGCCGAGCGCCCTGTTCCCAAGGCGCCGGGTCTCCGTCCAAAAAAAAAAATATTAGGATAGTGAATGTTGGAGAAGAGGATAAGGAGAAAAAATAAATCGGGAAGGAGGAATGAAATACACTGGGAATGCTAACACTGAGACATGGTGGCCAGAGAAGGCCTCACTGAGAAGGTGATTTTTTTTTTTTTTTTTTTGCGGTACGCGGGCCTCTCACTGTCGTGGCCTCTCCCGTTGCGGAGCACAGGCTCCGGACGCGCAGGCCCAGCGGCCACGGCTCACGGGCCCAGCCGCTCCGCGGCATGTGGGATCTTCCCGGACCGGGGCACGAGCCCGTGTCCCCTGCATCGGCAGGCGGACTCTCAACCACTGTGCCACCAGGGAAGCCCGAGAAGGTGATTTTTGAGTAAAGATTTGAAGGAGGGGAGGGAGGGAGGGAGCCACGTAGAAATTTGGGGAAGAGGATTCTAGACAAAGGAAAGAGAAATGCAAAGGTGGGAGGGCAGGAGCACACCCATGTGGGCTGTTAGAAAAGGAGGCCAGGGCGGCTGGAGGGGAGAGAATGGGTGTGGGGGAAATGTGGGCTGGACAGGGCTCTGGGGGCCAGGGGAAGGGCCGTGGGAGCCCCTCGGAGTGCTGAGCAGAGGATGGCATGACCTGACGCAGTTTCATAGAGTCGTCCCGGCTGCGATGTTACTCCCCACTAGACAGACAGCTCATAGGATCTTGTTGACCTTGATTCTCGGAGAGCCTCTGGCTTGTAGAAGACCTCAGTTTGTTTTACAAATGAATGAGGAACGAATGAATGCATGAGTGAATGCTGTCTCCCAACCACCGGCTCCTGGCTCCGGAGGACTCTGGAAGTCTCCTCACTGCTGAAGGAAAGTTCTGGTAGCAGGTGCTGCCAGTGGCCAAGTCCCCCGGGGCTCTTAGCTGCCTGCTTGGGCGTCGCTATGGCAGCAACACACATCCAAACCAGTTTTCCTTGTTGCCACAGAAAGGGCTGCTTCATGGATCCGTGTCACCCAGAGGGAGGATTTCAGGGCGTATCTCACAGCCTTGGCCTGGGCCCTGCCCTGTGCAATGCTCTGCTCAGTGTCGCTGACGGAGCCCCAGAGTTACGACCAGCTGCAGATGCAGGTGGGAGGGAGGGATGATTTGTTGATCGACAGACTCAGGATTTAAAACTATCTTTGTAGGTTCAAGCCAAGAGGCCCGACCCATAGGAGAAGGTAGAAATAGGCAGACATGGAAGGTTCTACGGCAAAGCCAAAAAATCAACCGTAACAAATGGGATTGGGGATATGTAGCTTCAGGATGTGGTGAGCACTGTCTGAATTAAAAGCGTGAAGCAATTGGCAGAAATCCTAAAGCAAGCGGAGAAGCTGTTCTGGAAGTATATTAATAGATGCGTATTTTCTCAGAGTGGTTATATCCTCCTCTGATTGTGTAAGGCCACTCCTAGGACTTCAGGTCCCACCACGGGTAACACACTGGGAGGTGGTGTAGAGCACAGTGGGTGCTGGGAGGAGAGGAGTCTGGCTGTGGGGACTTGGTGGCTCTCTTCAAAGATCGGAATTATTAAGGCAAGAGGGCTCAGGTTTGAGAGTTATTCGGAATGACCTTAAGGACCACTGGATGTCAGCTAAACAGATGGAAATGTTGTCCAGACATCAGATGGGTTGGCCCAGACCTCTTTTTATGAGGTGAGTGGGGGTGGGAGTGGGGACAACCAATGGGCAGGAAAGCTTAAGCATCAGATAAGCACTTTTACTTGATAATTAAAAAACCCCTTTCACAGTGGGATTCCATGCATTTATGCTTCTCTATTACTGTGTGAGGTAGAATCTGCCAGTTCCTCCTTGATATCCATTTTCACTTCTCCCTTAACAGTGAACCCCAACATTTTTAGCATGCCTTTCCAGAACAAGGGCTACTTTCCCCAACCTTCCTTGGAACTAGGTATGGCCAGGGAGTGCAGTTGTGGATTGTGACCAATGGAGTAAAAGCGGAAGTATCACGTTCAAATTCTGGGAAGCAGTAGTAAAGAGAGGAGGGGTATACTCTTATTTCCCCTTCCTCCTTTATGTAGGCTGGAATGTGGATGTGGTGGCTGGAGCTCAGTAGCCATTTTGGGGCATGAGGTAGAAGCTCTGTATTGATAAGGAGCCTGCATTCCTGATGGCTGTGACCATTACTGCAACCCCATATTGTTACCTTTATTCTTATTTATTTATGGCTGCATTGGGTCTTAGTTGAGGCACGTGGGATCGTCGTTGTGGCATGTGGGATCTTTAGTTGCGGCATGTGTGATCTTTTAGTTGCGGCATGTGGACTTCTTAGTTGCAGCATGTGGACTCTTAGTTTCGGCATGCATGGGGGATCTGACCAGGGATCGAACCTGAGCCCCCTGCATTGGGAGCACAGAGTCTTCCCCACTGGACCACCAGGGAACTCCACCTTTATTCTTTATTTATGTAAAGGGCACACGAAGGAACAGCACTGAAATGAATGACGTGGACTCCCCAGTTGGATTGCTTGGCTTCAAATTCCAGCTCCACTAGTTGCTAACTATGTGCCCTTAAGTTTCTTAACCTCTCTGTGCCTCAGTTTCTAAATGTATAAACTGGGAATAATAATAGTAACAACTGTGCAGTTTTTGTTTTTGAAGGGGTTTAACTGAGAGAACACATCTAAAAGCACAGGAGATTGACACAGTAAATGTCTGACGCATGCTGCCCATTGTCATCGGTAGACAGAGTCTGCACATTTTTTGCTCATACTTTGCATCTCCATACACTGAGGCAAGTACAGAGCTGTGCTAGGTGTGCTTTCCCTTATTTACTTGCTCATTTGATAACTTCCAGTAATGCTCCAGAAAGACAAAAAGAAACAATATAAGAACAGTCAAAATGCAATTTATGCATGCATATTCAAGATTTTTTCTTAAGACAATCTTCCTTAAGGTTTGGATTGAGGAATTAATCGTTTCTAAAAGAGTGGGTCGTTGGAATTTGCTGTGTGTTCTGAGTCCCTTCACTGCTCTGGTTATTAATGTTAAGACCGTATATAGATATAGATTTCATAACGATGAGCAGGAATTTGTACCTAGAGAAAGATTACACTTCTCTGGTAGGCGTTGTCTTCCCGAGTTTCTTAAGAAACCGAAGTCTGAACATCATCCGTTCATTTATTTATTCATGGGAATTTAAAGGCAAATGAGGGATGCATGCCCTAAGATGCTCTCAGCTTTGTGGAGAAGGCAGATATGCTTCCTGCAGCTCTCTGGACATGCCTCTTCTTATGTCTGTCTCCCTGGGCTGTGGGTGTCAGAAGGTGAGTAAGAATTTGCCAGGAAGAAAAGGTGGGGCAGCACTTCTGGGAATTTATCCCCCAGAGGCGTCTGCACATGTATGGGAGGATGTGCGAACACGGTTATTCACGGCAGCATCGTTTGTAATAGCGGAAGTCTGGAACCCATATGTCCATCTATAGAGGGCTGGGTAATCTACTGACATCCCCGCAGTAAAATAGTATACAGCTGGAAAAAGAAAGTGTTGTCATCAGTGCTCTGATAGAACAAGGCTTCCAGAATATACTGTTAAGCAAAAAAATAAAAGCAAAGAGCAGTGAGCATATATAGTGGGTTACGTTTTGTGTAAGGAAATTTGGGGGCATATACATCCATATTTCCTGTATTTGCAGAAAGACTGGCAACATAAACAAGGAACTAATAGAAATGACACAGCCACG
>NW_020171817.1:904470-912944 GCF_003031525.2 Neophocaena asiaeorientalis asiaeorientalis
CCCCCCCCCCCCCCCCCCCCCCCCCACCAGTGGGAAGGCAGAGGACCAGGCCAGGGTGGGAGCCACTCTTCCTAATCATTCTTTATTGTTTTGATTTTTGAACCATGTAAATATGTTATCTCCGCCAGTAGCTAAGATGAAGTGTAATAAGAAAAGGGAAGAACGTTCTAGGCAGAGAGAACAGCATGTGCAGGGGCCTGGAGGCACGAAGCTGCAAAAACAAGACAACAGAGTCCCCCTAACTTGCATCTGGTGTCCCTCCGGCCGGGCTTCCAGAACTGTTGGCATGTCTCTGTTTGTGATTTCTGGACACCTACTGGAATCTAAGTTCCTTAAAAGTAGGGGACTTTATCAGTCTTGTTCACCACCATACACAAATTAACACTGGTTGCCTGATATTGTGGACTGACTGACTGAGATCTTGTGCTCTCTCACGTGGGTCCCAGCATCTTCTGAAGGAAAACCTACTTCTCTTTCCATATCTTGTTCTGCTTCTCAGCAGGGGGCCTATGCGCTTCCTTTTCCTGGACCAGGAGTCATTCCATCTCTCTGCAAGAAAACAAAAAGCTATGGCTGACTGGTCACGGAGAAATTATACATTTAAGCAGAAAACCACCGCTTTGAATAAAGTTGCACATGAATGTAAATCTATATGCGTGCACACGTAAGAATGTATATAAACTTATTCCTACACATATGCACAGGGAACTATGCGAAATACACAATAGATACAGCACATTTCACCTGTTAAATAGAAACTACTTGAGTGTTTTTTCTGGAATAGTGGTTTTCAAGAATTTTAACTTGTACACCACCTGAAGGAATTTTGCAAAAACCGTCCACAACATTTACAACTCAACATCTAAAATTTTTTTATCATAAGTTTAAATAGTTGCCAAGGATGTAAGTTTTGGCGTATTGTAAAAGGTTGACTCTTTAAAGTAAAAATATTACAAGACTTTAAAATATAGGCCAAATGGAATTTAAGTGCTATAACGATTTGATAGTTGTCACATTTTACACTATGTTAACACTTCTGGTTAACATTCATTTTTCATCTTCCTCTTTTCTCCTTGCAGTCCTATTTCTATGCTGCTGCACACATTTTTATCCTAATGTAATACATTTTTATGCTTGAAAGTCTTTTATTGGTCTCATAATTCTCAATCAAATCTATGTATGTAAATTGCACCTGTATTTTATTTCCCATGACAAGTTGCTAAATGGTAAATAAAAAAAAAAAAAAAAAGTTTTATTTTCTTTGTGGATTGAATTAGCACCAAAATAGATAGTAGAGAATTTGTCAAAATGAGATGTATCAGCTTTCTCTTGCCTCAAGAATACTTCATTACAAGCTATCACAGCCCCCCAGTGAGTATTCTTTTAGCTCAGGAGTCTGTGGGTCGACTGAGTGGTTCTTTAGGTCTAGAAGGGCTGGCTTATTTGTCTGGGCTGGTGCACAAACCAGCAGCCAGCACCTGGTCAGCTGGGATGTCTGGTGTCTGCTGCATGTGCTTTCTCAGTCTCCAGTGGGCTAGCCTGGGCTTCTTCATGGGGCAGTTGGGCAGGGTTCCAAGAGTGTGGGTGTGACCAAACAAAGCTTCTTGTGTCCAACTTCAGAACTGACTCATTCTCACTTCTGCCGCATTCCACTGGTCAAAGCAAGTTATAAGGCCAGTCCAGGCTCAGGGATGGGGAAAGAGACAGACTCACACAGTCACATCACAAGGGCAATATTTTGTTAGATTTATACTAAGTTTTTCATTTTGGGGTACTAATATAAATGGTGTTGTGTTTTTAATTTCAAATTCCACTTGTTTATTGCTGATATATAGAAAAGGAATTGGCTTTTATATATTAACTTTTTATCCTACAACCTTGTTATAATCACTTATTAGTTCCAGGAGGTTTTTTCTTTTGTCAGTTCTGTCAGATTTTCTACATAGGTGACCATGTTATCTGGGAACAAACACAGTTTTATGGCTTCTTTCCCAATCTGGATACCTTTTATTTCCTTTTCTTGTCTTATTGCATTAGCTAGAACTTTCAGTACAGTGTTGAAGAGGAGTGGTGAGAGGGACATCCTTGCCTTGTTCCTGATCCTAGTGGGAAAGCTGCTAGTTTCTCCTCATTAATTATGATGTTAGCTGTAGGCTTTCTGTAGCTATTCTTTATCAAGTTGAGGATGTTCCCTTCTACTCTCAGTTTACTGAGTTTTTCTTATTATGAATGGGTGTCAAATGATTTTCTGTATCTGTTGATGTGATTGTGTGATTTTTTTCTTTTTTAGTCTGTTGATGATTGCATTAAGTGATCTTTGAATGTTGAACCAACCTTGCATCCTTGGGATGAATCCCATTTGGTTGGGTGTATAATTCTTTTTATGCATTGTTAGATTCAATTTGCTAATCTTTTGTTGAGGATTTTTGTATCTATATTTATATGAGATGTCGGTCTGTAGTTTGCTTGTAACGCCTTTTCTGGTTCTGGTATTAGGGTAATGCTGACCTATTAGAATGAGTTAGAAAATATTTCCTCTCCTGGAATAAGATTTTAATGTTAAAATTGATAAAAATAGGTTTTAAACTATGTTATTAAACAACACACCAAATCTGAAAGAAATCACATGAAACTTCCATCCCAGGGCTTTAGCTAAGGTGTCTTGAAAATTTTAGAAATTGTTTAAAACATTCCTGTTGCAGTTAAAATGACCAGCATATGACTAAAATGATAAAACTCCAATAGCTACATGGTTTAGCTATTTGAATGTGCTTTTCTTCTCAGCTAATGACACCTCCTAGGGATGAATTTTAGGAATAGCGGCAAAGGATTTCTTATATTTAAAAATGTGAGGAAGAAAAGTACTTTTTAGCATGAAAAATTCTTACAGATGTTCTCCTTGATTTGCGCCTATAGGACTAACCTAAGAATGGTGAATTTTCTCTTTCTCCCTCCCCCCCACTTCCTCCTTCTCCCTTTCTTTGACAGAGGAGAGAGAGTGGAAGAGGTGACTTTGTTGATGAAAAGTTGTTTTTATTCTAGTTCCCCACCCCCGACCATCTAACTGAATTCAGACATGGCAACACAGGCCAAGTACCTGGTTTGACTAACAGGCTTTCCCTTAACAAGCAAATAAACAAAGGTGCAAACCAGGGAAAACCCAAAAGCCCTATGAGTCAACAGGGCCATTATTATTCATCAAAGGAGGCTCCCCTTTGGTTGGCTACCCTGGAGCTTTCCCGTCGCGGGAAGATATATGAGGGCTGAGGGGTAAGCCTTTCTTTTATAAAACGGGAGAAAGGCTTTTGCAAACTCCGGCACCTTCTCACTGCAGCCACTTCGGGAGAGTGCACATGTGGAGAATGAAAATCTAGAAGATGATTCTCTTAAGACTATCCAAGAGGTACCCCCTGGAAAGTTTTCACATTTCCCAAAGTTAGGGGGTGCCTAGTAAGTTAGGGGATCTTCCAGTTGTCGCAGTAAACAGGGCCTGTGCAGACGTTTCTTATAAAGAGAGAACCTCCCCCATCATGTACAGGAGAACTGGGGACAACTCCCGGCAACTCTGAGGACGTTCTTTGGGGTTGTGTCCTGAGACGCCACAGAAGCTGCTTTTCTAAGTAGACCATAAGCGTTCTGAGGGCAGATGTGTATCCTTTATTACTATTCCCCCAGAGGGCCCAGATAAGTTGGGCAGACGGTAAACCTGCACAAACACACAGCAGATGGACTTTTTTATTTCTCGAAAGGGAAGGACTCAAAGAGACCTCTAGAATTCTTCAGCTCCTTTCTCGTGCATCTGGTGAAATGAAATTCAAAGTCTCAAAGACAACTGAGAATCTGTCTGAGTTTTAAAAAGCAAGAGAAAGATTCCAGTAATGTCACTTGTTGACCCATTCTTGGGTCTAACGGCCTAGAGTACAAGAGATGTTTCCTTACGTGTAACATGAGTGCCCGTTTGCTTTCCTTCATGGACCGGGAATAGCTGGTCCCATCATCAGCGACCTTAATCTTCACAGATTGAAAATTTGGTCTCCTCCACCCTCCCTTCCTCGGGCTGGAGAGTCTGGACGCCTTTTCTGTCTCGGAGGTGTAGCATGTTTTCGCAAGGTGTTCTCATTTCCCTTCTCTTATTTTGAGCTGGGGAGAATTTTAAGTTTAAAAGGAAGAAGAACGTGCAGGTTACCTTTCTAACTTTTAAAAACCTGTGGTAGTCGTCGGAAGTGCTGTGCATTTGGTTTCCTGATCTTGCCTCCGTCTCAGAGTTTACCCTGATATCAGTCACTTCTTCCTTAGTCACTGATCCACCTGCTGATAGCTGGGCCCCAGGCTGTCCACATAAAGACCACACTCCCCGACCTACCTTGCAGCTGATTGTGGCCAAAAAGACATAGACAGCAGTGTTGCCTGGAAGCTTATGGAAAGTTCCATCAAAGATGACACTGAACACGCTTTTTTTTTTTTTTTTGCGGTACACGGGCCTCTAAATGTTGTGGCCTCTCCCATTGCGGAGCACAGGCTCCGGACGCACAGGCTCAGCGGCCATGGCTCACGGGCCCAGCCACTCCGCGGCATGTGGGATCCTCCCGGACCGGGGCACGAACCCGCGTCCCCTGCATCGGCAGGCGGACTCTCAACCACTGCGCCACCAGGGAAGCCCTGCACATGCTTATCTCTGCTTCTTCTGCTTACTGTTCTTTCCGTTATCCATTGCTGTGAACCAATCCACTCGGAAAATTAGCGACTAAAACCACTACAGTTTATTATTTTTTATGATTCTGTGGGTTGGCAATCTGGGAGGTTTCTCATGCTGGTCTCCGCTGACATCCCAGCTGGGCCGTGGGATCTGAGATGGCCTCGTGGTCATATCTGGCCACTGAGGTTCCTTGGTTCTTCTCTGTGAGGTGTCTTGCTCTCCCAGAGGCTGGATGGACTTTATCACAACATGGGTATCAAGGTTTCCAGAGGGAGACAGAGGAAGTTTCAAGACCCCTTAAGGGCTGGGCTCTGGAATGCACACGTCATTTCCACCAAATTGTATCGGTCAACCTGGATTCAGAGGTGGAGAAATAGAACACATGTCTTGATAGAAGAAGAGGCAGTGACCTTGATATTGCAAAAATGTGCAGACACAGGAGGCCCGATTCACTGGGGCCCATTATTAAGAACCGTCTATCACGTTTGTTGTCTGGAATGTGGTTGTGATGTCTAGAATCCAAGCAGTTATCCTGGACAAGCTATGGAGACCACTTGCTGGGAACGTTGGAGGGGCGAGATGGAAAGAGCCTGAGCCCCCCGCACGCTCTCTGAGTTGTAGACCATCTGCCTCCATTGTGGTTTAATAGGAGAGAGCTCTAAACTCCTATTTGTTTGAGCCACTGTCATTTTGGACTTTCCGTTCCTTGCAGCCAAATCTTTACATTCTCTCCGTGCTCAACCTCTTCGAAATTTCCAGCCCTACTTACCGGTTTAAATTACACTACTTAGGGTTTTCTGTACTTTCAGGGTCACAGAGGAAGAGGGAAACTAACACTGTAAAGATGCCATCATGACGTTTTGATATAATTTCCTATTCCACCTGGCAAGCCTGGGGAGAATAAGATGAGGCAGAAAAGGGTTAGGAATGGTCATGCACCTGAAACATCGCCTGGTTCCAAGTCGATCAGCGTAATCTCAGTGACTAGCTCGGGGAGAGCCCAGGAACCACAGTGGCAGGTCCAGGAACGTCCCAGGCAAACTGAAAAAGCCAAACTTGCCCATGCATAGACTTGTGGATCAGTGGTTCATTTGGATGTGGTCAGAAGCAGGCCTGCTCCTTGAAATAATGATACGCTGTATATCTCAGATTCCATCTGGAAGCCGTTCTTAGATTTCCATTATGAAGAGATGATTTTGAGCTGGGTGTCTCTTAGCTCATCTGTTTCGCATGTGCACCAGGGTGGTTCTAGAGATGAACAACAGCTTTCTCCTCCCCATTTTTCCTTCAAGTTTTATGGTTTGGTTTGGGCTTTATTTATAGCACGTCACATGTAGAAATACAGCAGGGCACTGCCCAGAGGACAAGTGGCGTCCTATCCTCTTACATATTCCCCACTCATAATTACTTTAGGCTGTTGTAAGTTTGCATTTCTTTTCTATAATGATACAGTAGACACAAAGAACTGGAAACAGAAATGTTCCCCCCACCTCTGCCCCACCCTCCTGAGTTGCCCTGCTCCACCCCCCATACCCAGGAGGGTTTACATCAGTCCTGGGTTCATTAACCCACCCGTGGAAAACAGATTAATCTGGAGGCTTCAGCCACTCTTAGAGGCCAAGGGACCTTGAACCCTTATCTCCTCCCTCTCTCTCCTCCAAACAGAATAGTACACAAACAAGCCTGGACAGACAGAAGGCATCTATCTACTCCCAAAGAAGCTCCACGGACAGGGCTGGTTCTGTGACCTTGCTTTGTTATCCATCTCTGAGTTTAGAGGCCTCACTGCCAGGGACTGTCCAGAGTTTCTAGACCTCCAACCGTGTGTGGTCTTCTGGTCACTCAGACCCCATCACAGGTGCTTGCATTGCCTTTAGCTCTCTGTGAAGGACGAGCCGGCGAGGCCACATATGGGAAAACCTGGACGTATGACAGAAATGCAGCCTAGTTAAAACAGAAAATATGCATAGACATATATGTATATTTGTTTCCAGAGGACTTGGCTTAGAAGACAAATTTGCAGTATTGGGGCATAAATTTGCATATATGTGGCACAAATTTGCATATTATGTTCATAAGTCTCTACTTCCAAATAAAGTAGAGAACACCTTATTTATTCTACTATAATTTATATTCCCCCCTTAGACCCATGTTGTATTACATCAGCTGTATTACAAACTAGTTCCCCTAGTTTGTCCTCTGTTTCCCAGAATTTGTTCTAATTTTGAAGAAATTCTTCCTAACTGTCGCCATTGTTGTGAAACCAGCCCTGAGAGACGTCAAGAGGCCTTTGTGAACTAATAGCTATTTGTTAGGTATTGTCTGAGGAGAAGACACTGGGTTCACTAGAGACACCACACAAAGCTCCTCCAAAAGTATTAGTTAGGAAATTGGGCCTTTAATTGTATTTATATAAATTATAACATTATGTTTATATCTATATAAAAAAGGATTGTAATTAAAAATTATAGGTGTAAAGAAAATGATGTTACCAAAAGTACTAGAAACCGTATCTATCACAGTTATTCTCAAATGTAAAGTTAGGGATATTAGTCATGGTTCAAGAACAAGGTTATCAAACCTGCCAACATAATTATGTGTGAACTTGGGCAAGTTCTGTCGCTTCCCTTGAGCCTCAGTTTCTCCCTCTGGAAAGTGTGGATGGTGACAGGGATCTCAGTGTTTCCCAAACCTCAGGCACTGAGGCTCACCTTATGCTCGTATCACCTACACTATCATTTACTTCATAGTTTTCTGGAATTTAATAACTTTTAAACTTAAACTGGCATTATCTATCTTACCCTACTCCTAAGTAAAAATACCTATGAAATGACAGATTTGATGCACTCTTTTTTTTTCACCTTAAAATAAATACAGACTCTCAAATAATTTTAAAGATGCCCATCTGTATTCACTTGAAATTTTCTCAGGTACCATTGCACCTTGAGAACTGTGGCCAGAAAGCTAAATAGTACCACAGAGAGCTTGGAATAAGACCGGTCACAGTTGTCCACAGTAGCTGTGTTTGTGTAGCTGTAGCGGGCACATCAGGAGTGAGAGGAATTTTTAGTGGCCACATTTTCAGGTAGCCTACTAAAATACCTCCCTGAATCTCAATTTCTCCATGTGTAAAAAAGGGAATACTACCTATTATGCAAGATTATTGTGGAAATTCAAGGAAATAATGAATAAGAAACTGGGAACATGAGATTGATAGACGAAATAGCTACTCAGATAAATGGCAGCTCACTCCTCTTCCCCTGCCTCGCTTCTGCCCACACACGCCCGCCTTCCAGGCTCCTTTCATGTGTGATCTCTCCTCCGCTCCCCGAGCAAAACAGATCCCAACCTTGTAAAGGTCTCAGGCGTGTAACAATGGGGATGGATGAGCAAAGATCTAAGTATCAAAGCTAAAGACTGTAGGCTTGCTTGGGGGAGTTGGTCCAGAGGAGGGTCTAGGAGCAGGGCGCGGAGACGTGTGACAGCAGGGCAGAGAGGGGGCCTCTGTTAAGCCCGAGACCTGCCTGAGTGCCTTCTACCTCCTTCTGATGTTAAAGTTCAAAGTTCAGGGCTTCCCTGGTGGCGCAGTGGTTGAGAGTCCGCCTGCCGGTGCAGGAGACGTGGGTTCGTGCCCCAGTCCGGGAGGACCCCACATGCCGCGGAGCGGCTGGGCCCGTGAGCCATGGCCAATGGGCCTGCGTGTCCAGAGCCTGTGCTCCGCAACGGGAGAGGCCACAACAGTGAGAGGCCCGCATACCGCAAAAAAAAAAAAAAAAAA
>NW_020171817.1:913085-915194 GCF_003031525.2 Neophocaena asiaeorientalis asiaeorientalis
AAAAAAAAAAAAAAAAAAAAAAAAAAAAAAGTTCACTATCACGTATCCCTTCCTATAGGGCTCTGGTTATTGACAGATGTGTGTGTGTGAGAGAGACAGAGACAGCAAAAGAGGTCAGTCTGACCCCTCAGGGGACATTTGGCAATGTCTGGAGACATTTTTGATTGTCACAGCCAGGGACAGGTTGCTACTAGCATCTAATGGGTAGAGACCAGGGACGTTGCCAGACATCCTTCGAGGCACAGGACGGCCCTTCCAGCAAAGAATTGCCGAGCCCCAAACATCGAACCCTGCTTTAGGGTTATTGTCATTTCTTCTGGGGAAAGAGAAGATACCATGCGCATCCCCCCACTCACCAAATGAGGTGTTTCCTGGTGGTTTCAAAACTCCTTTAACAAAATACAGTTTTTTTCGTACCATAAATAGAGCTAAAAGGCTGTTCATGATTTCCATAGTGTGGGCCTCTGCGTGCATGTGTTATGGTCAAAGCGAGCTAGGAAGTTGGGAGGAGTACGATTAAGGATGACATAGAATAGGATACTAAGAAGACATTTAACAAGAGTTAATATTTATCGAGTCCTTCCTGAGTGTCAGACCCTGGGCTGAACGCTTCACATTTCACATGTGTCCCTAATGGCAGCTGCCTGGTGGCCCAAGTTGGTTGTCCCCACAGGTCACACTCTGACATTTACGTCCCAGTTACGTTGCTTTGGCTCCCCCCTCAGCGGGAATCCCTGTGTGTCCCTGGATGACGGCTCTGCCATTTGCTAATAAGGATGCTGGGGACAGGCCCAGGCAGATTAATTTAGATATAATTCGCATACCACACAATTTGGTCATTTAAAGTGTACAGTTCAATGGTTTTTAGTGTATTCACCCAGCTGTGCAGCCATCACCACAATTAACTTTAGAACATTCTCGTCCCCCTAGAAAGAAACGCCATCCCTGTTAGCAGACACTCCCATTCCCGCCAGCGCCACCCCCAGCAGCCGCCATTTACTTTCTGTTTCTATAGATTCGCCTGTTCTGGCCGTTTCCTACAGATGCAATCGTACAGCATGTGACCGGTTTCTTTCATTTAACAATGTTTTCAAGGTTCAGACATGTTGTACTAAGTATCACTACTTCATTCCTTTTTCTTTTTTCTGTTTTGCCAGCTAGTCTGTTATATGAATACAGCGTATTTTATTTATCCGTTCATCAGTGGATGAACATTGCTTGTTTCCAATTTTGGGCCATTCTGAATGGAGCTTCTGTGAATATTGGCATGCACGTTTTTGTGTGGACGTGCGTTTTCGTTTATCTCGGGTGTACCTAGTAGCGGCATTGTTGAACCCTGCGTGGTTTGAGGGGCGGCCAGACTAGTTTCTGGAGCATCTGCCCCGCTTCACTTTCCCGCCAGCAGTGCACAAGGGTTGCCGTTTCCACGCATCCTGGCCAACGCTTGTCGTGATGGCCTTTTGTAATAGTCACCCTAGTACCTCTGGTTACTTCTTGCTCCATTAAAAAAAATCTGCACAGTTGATAATCTCACATCTAAACCTCCTGTGTCTGTTTTCTTCTTTCTGCTTTACGTCAACCCCACAGTTGGTTGTCTGGCACATCACTGCGGAATGAACGAGTGAACGACCTCAGACTTTACCGTCCTCCCTGCTTTCAGAGTTGGACAGCGGAGGTCAGTGAAGATTTCTCCCAACTTGGCATCTATCTTGCTGCCTCTTTCAGTGCTTGTGATCTTCTCCATAACCTTTTCTGCAGTGGAAGCTCCGCGAGGGCCTTAGAATGAAGAGTGAGTGAGTGGACCGGGCTTCCACGTTCATCCTATGTTGTGTTTGGATGGTTGGCGGGACTATGAAAGCCTGTACTCCTAAGAGCTGATTTTAGAGAGGTGGTAGTGCTGTCCAGATTGGAATGAATTTGGATTGTTTTTAGTGATTGAGGCGGCAGATAACCCAGGCTGAGTTCAAAGTACAAGGTAGTGAGTGTGAGTCAGAACCAAGGGAGGAAACGGTTCAGTGGGGCAACACCCAGCTCATCTGTTAGGACGGGATCTGGATGTCATTACATGAAAGGGAGGGAGAGAGGAAGGAAGAAAGGAGGGAGGGAGGG
>NW_020171817.1:915227-928164 GCF_003031525.2 Neophocaena asiaeorientalis asiaeorientalis
GGAGGAAGGAGGGAGGGGGGAGGGAGGGAAGGAAGGAAGGAGGAAGGGAGGGAGGGAGGCAGGGAAGGAGAGCCCTGAAGCCCTCATCAGCACAGCACCGCCCAGAGAATCAATACTTCAGCTGATGATTTAAACGGCAGGCCCTTGAGCCTGGGAAATATTCCTGGACGTTGGGAGGTGCGAGCTGAGGCAAAGCTGGCAGGGAGGGGAGTCGGTCCATCCTCAGGAGCCCTGCTCAGACTCGTGGCCTCAGAGGTTCCTTGCAGGACAAGCGGAAGCCCCAGCTGCAGGGGGCGTTGCTGGAGACAGAGGCCAGCACTGAGCAGGGCCGGCCCCTCCTCTCAGTTCAGGCGGGCGCCCTAAAGGAGCCCACGGACCCCAGCTGTGGGTGTGAGTGTCGGGCGGGGGCTGGGAAGGAGTCCCTCCCCACCGCTTCTCGCCCCATCCTGTCCCGCTGGAGGGAGTGGGGCTGGTTTGGCGCCCGGTGCCGAATGGCCTCCGTCTGAGCATAATGGAGCAGCCGGGCTGGGGCGCTGCTCAGGGGCACAGTCACTTCCCAAAGTCAGAGTCGGAATCCGCAGTGCTGCCTTCCAGGAATTCGCAGTGCTGCCTTCCAGGGCGCCCCTTCGGCACCAAGGTCATCTGGGAATTTCTGCCAAATTAAACCCGTGTGCCTTCTGTAGCGTGTAAAAAAAAAGGCCCTTATTTTCAGATTTCAGAAAAATTACATGTTACCCTTGGCAGGCTTTAATCTTTAAGTGATATTTTTAGAAGGGATGATTTAAGGGGCATGAAAGGGTAAATTAGAAATTCGTTCATTCATTGTATTGAGCGCCTATTAGGTGGGGTACACAGAGAGATATGAAGCCAGTGGTGTTGCCTTCACGGATGAAAATCCTGAAAGAGCAGACAAGTAACAGGAGAGCTCAGACATCCTCCGGCTCTGATTGGACCTGCTCTGTCCAGTATGGCAGCCACTGGCCACATGTGGTTCCCAAGTACCTGACGTGTGCCAAGTCCAAGGTCAGATGTGCTGCCATTGTAACAGACATACCGGGGGCCTGGAGATTCAGCATGGGAAAAGAATGCAAGATGTCTCATTAATACTTTGAGGTATTGAGTATACGTTCAAATGGTAGTATTTTGTTTACATTGGGCTGAATATATTCCTAAAATGAATTTCATCTGTTTCTTTTTCTTTTCTTTGAATGTGGTCCCTAGAGACTTTCAAACCACACACCCGACCTGTGTTACATTTCTGTTGGACAGGGCTGGGTTAGCACCACAGAGCACTTGTGCAAGGTGTGATTAGCGGAAGCGCACGGGATTATGTTTACGGGTGTCTGGAGGATTGCTAAGCTGAGAGGTAGGGCAACCAAGGGGGAAGAAATAAGTTCTCTCCCCGTTCTCATTTCGGAGTCGTGAGTCCAGACACCAGATTATTTAACCGCATTAGATGATCTTTGGGGTCTGATTTGAAATCTGTAGAAATGAGCATGTCAGCACCGGGGATGAGAATGCAGGCTGAGCTTTTACCCCTGTAAATCCACATTCAGGGCACTCTCCCCCTGGAAAAGAAAGAGTTTGGGTTAACATGTCCTCCAGTGCTGACTTCCTTTCATGAAGGATTTAAGCCAGATTGTTGCTTTTCCTTGAGTGGCACTGGTTATAAAAGTATTTTTATTTTCATTTCATTCCATAAAATAATTTCATTTTCAATGTGCATATTACCCCAGCGAGAATTCTGTTCACCGTTTTTTCCTGCCCAACAATGAAAGGCTGATCGTACCAGATCATTCCACACTCCCCAGTCTCATTTCAGCATCTCCTGTTTGGCGTGTGCGGTTGTGTAGTGATCTGAGTGAATTCATCTTAGCTGCTTGTCTGTTATACTCCATCAATAAAAAAGACAAAGGGTTTAGACAAATTAGTGTGTATTTTGTGAACACCACTGAGAGCCTGGGGTGCGAACATACTAGAAATAAAAGAGAAATTTTTTAATCTGGGGGATTTTTAATCTTAATATAAACATGTAAATAAATGCAAAGCCGAGAGGGAAGTGTCTGTCAACTTTCTTTTTTTCTTTCGTCACAGCTATTTTTAATCTTGCTTGGTTCAGAATTTGTGGCATTCCCGAGATTATTCTGTTGGAACCGGTTACAGCTGCATATATACTCTTCCCTTTGTGGTGAAACATTGGGAAGCCTGGGTGTGTTTTGTATTTCTTGACCTTTTCTCTAGTTGTCAGCTCATAACAGGTTATAGTCAGCCTATGAACATTTATTCCCTTGAGATTTCTTTTAATAGTTTGGGCACTGGAGTCAGTCGAGTGCAAAGCTCACTCGTAACCTGTGAGACCTTGGGCGAGTTACCCACTCTTTCTAAGCCTCATCTGTTAAACAGGCAGAATAACGGTGCCAGCTCATGGCGCTGGGTGAGGATTAAAAGAGATTATTCACATAACGCCCTCAGCCCAGAGGCTGGCACTCAGTAAGTCGTGGCTATATTTATTATCTTTCCCCTGCCAACCTCATCCTGGCTTCCCACAGAGCAGAGTGCCTCAGAGGGGGACCTGGGAAGCCTCCTGCGTCCCTGGGAACCTGTGACAAATGGCAGCCCCGAGCCCCACCTTGGACCATCGAGTGTGATCTGCACCCCGACACTCAGCTGCCCCGTCCCTACCCTGCCTCCTTCCTGGGTGCGTGCCCACTGCAGGTGTGGGAGAGAGCTGGGGGGGTCTCTGGGAGAGGGCTGCTGGAGAGAGGACACTGAGGGAGAGAGTGTAGCCGACCGCAGGGGAGGGCGCCCAATCCCTTAATCAGTGGGCGAGGGGGCGGAATCAGCTCTCAGGGTGCAAATTCGCCAACCAGGGTGCCACTGGGTGCCCCCGCCTACGGGGGAAGCGACTCACACCCTCTCACACCCAGCCCTCTCCCGTGCTCCGCCCAGTCCAGCTGCCCGGCCTGCTGCCCTTGGGGGCTACACCTGGGCCACACTCCCGCCCCCCAATTCTCCAGCAAATGTCCGCCTTTAGTGACCCCCATGCGGTACCCTAGCTCAAGTATTTACATATCTGCCTCAGCTGGGAGGTTGTAAGCTCCCCTCAGGCCAGGATTTTAGTCCACTATTTAGGCCACTACTTACCAAGTGCCTACCGCGGCTGGCCCTTTCTGGGGGCTGGGGGTACAGCAGAGAGCAAGGACCACTGCCAGCACCCCCAGTCCGGGTGACATCCCCCAGAGGCTCCACACTGGTTTCCTTGCCTCTGCTCTCACTCCATAGGGTCCATTCCTCACAGGCCCCCCAGAGAGCATTTAAAAACACAAAATCACTTTACTTCCCTGCTCAGAACCCTCTAGAGGCTTCTGGTCACGTTTAGAATAGAAGCCCCACTCCTTTCCAGGCCTATAAGGATCTGTGTTCTCACTCGGAGAACCTTTGCCAGCTCTCTGCTCTCAGCCCCTGCGCCACTGTGGTGTCAGCCTCCAAACGGGCTCCTGCCCCAGGCTTTTCCCCTTCCTCCTCCTGGGATGCTCTCCCCAGGCCCTCACGGCTTGCTGCTTCCTTCTGATATCTGATCACCCCATGCATGTAACCCCACTCGACCCCATCAACCTCGTCTTCCACTCTGCTTTAGTTTTTTTTAGTAGCATTTATTATTTTTTTTCATTTTTTAAAATTGATGTAGAGTTGATTTACAATGTGTTAGTTTCAGGTGTACAGCAAAGGGATTTATATATATATATGTGTATGTGTGTGTGTGTATGTATATATAAGCAGCGCGGAGTCCTAACCACTGGACCGCCAGGGAATTCCCACAAAATATTGAGTGTAGTTTCCTGTGCTAGGTAGTAGGTCCTTGTTGTTTATCTATCTTAGTAGCATTTACCGTTGCCTAAAATGATACACTATTACTATTATACTACATACCCATTTTTCACTTGTTTCTATCCATCTCTCCATTCACTTGTTTCTCTAGGATTTGGAAGTTCCTTGGAGGCAGAAACTTAATTGACCTGTTCGCTGTTCTGTCTCCAGTGCCTAGACTGTGGCTGGCACCCAGGAAGAGCGGGGTATTTGTTGAATGAACTAATTGATGGACAAATGATTGGATTTGGAGTTTGTAGACTCTCTTATTAGATTCTGGTCCTGGTGTCGATTCGTTTCTCCCCTGGTCCCTTGGAAGACATAGAGGCTTTTGAAATGTTCAGCAGGCTTTGGGATTCTCAGTCCTGAAGGTTTGTTAGGGTGTCATTGATTGAACCCTGGTGATACTTGCTGGCCTTCATAGAGATCCTGCAGGATGTCAAGAAATAGTAATGCCTTATTACAAATAGCTTTAAGGGAAGTTCACTATGGAACATTAGCCTGAGAATAATAAACATTCACTGGTAATTTTCTTACAGTACAGGTACTACTTTAAGGGATTTCGAAATATTCTGTAGAGTCCAGACAGTGATACATCGTGGGTTTGTCTTGCATTATTGGTCAGAAAGCACCAAGTCGGGACAGGTGAATTTTGGGGGATAATAACGCATCAACCTTCTTAATCCTAAAATTAAAACACAAATATGAAAGTCGTTTCGATGTAGGAATTTTTCGAGTAGAATGTTTATCTGTACCTATGTATCACGTGAACTCTCCTTGAGGGTGGTCTGCAGAGAGAGGAAGGGGGTCTCTCTGAAGCTTGAACAAAGAAAGTGATTCTCCAGGCGCTCACGTCTGAGTCCTGTCTCTCCCTCATTTTTCTCTTTCTTCCGTCCTCTTTTCCTCACCTGTGACGTGGAAATTTAAAAAGTTTCTTCTAGGCTTGTTGCTTCTCAAGGTCTCAAAGGGAAAAGTCAACAGACTTCTATCCAGTTAGCAGATTCTTTGCCTGACAGATGTTCACATAAACAGACACACTGACAGACCCACGGGACAGTCCCTTCGGAGGGGCTGTAGAGGAACTGACTTTCCAGTTCCCAGCCCAGCAGTTCTTCCTGCTTTTGCAAAACTCTTTATGCTGAGATAATATAAGGAAGATTTTTACAATGTGTCGTTTTTTTGTTGTTTTTTTTTTTTTGTGGTACGCGGGCCTCTCACTGTTGTGGCCTCTCCCGTTGTAGAGCACAGGCTCCGGACTCGCAGGCTCAGCGGCCATGGCTCACGGGCCCAGCCGCTCCGTGGCATGTGGGATCTTCCCGGACCGGGGCACGAACCCGTGTCCCCTGCATCGGCAGGTGGATTCTCAGCCACTGCGCCACCAGGGAAGCCCTACAATGTGTCATTTTAACGCACTCTCAAGTCACCTCTGCACCCAAGCAAGCAGGGAGATGGAATTATTACCTCATCAGGAGAGTGGTTCTTTGGCCTAACAAAGAAACCATTTTCTTTGCTATTTCTAGAAGCTCCTGAAAGAATTTTCCAGATGAACTCAAGTTGCCAGTGGTCTGCATCTGTCTCAGGAGGACATCTTCCTTACAAGATGACTAAGGAAGGGTTCCTGCTTTCTTTGTACTAGGAGGACTTTGTACCTCCTATCAGCGATAATTCTTTCAGCTGCAAGTGGCAAGAAACCTGATCTAAACAGGCTTAAGCAGGACAGAATATGCTGGCTGGTGTAACCAAGCAGTCTAGAGTACATGAGGTGCAGCTTCAGGTGGGACTTTATTCAAGCCTCAGATGATATAACCTGAGTCCTGCTGTCACTTCTTTCCCGAGTCAGCTGCCTACACGGTGGGCTCTTCCTCTGCAAGGTGGTTGCCAGCTGCTCTGGGGAGGAGGAGTGGCTGCTGAGAATGGGGTGCTGGGGATCTATAGGGGATCTGGGGATGGTTACCAGGAGAAAAGAGAAGCTGGACAGCCAAGGATGCAGATCTCTGCTACTCACGAGCTGCATTTTCACAGACAAGACAGACTAGAGGAAATGGTGGAACATAAATAATTTCCAGGGAATCCTACAGATATGATTATACTTTCTTTGGGAGCAGATTTAGCCAGGAGTAGAAGTTTTCCAACTGTCACATCATTAAAATCACTGGGGGATTTAGACTTTAGAAGTTTGGAGCGAGACCCAGTGCATATGATAAATATGATAAATTTGGTCATCTTTAAAGATGATCCCAGGGGATTTGGAAGATCAAGTGGCATTGGGCATCCTTTAGGCACCCTTGTTCTTGGCAGGGCCAGCTCCAGCAGGTGGGTGAAGTAGGCCAGTTTGTCTGTGTCTGCACCTGTGCCTCAGTTGCCCACAGGGTCCAGCCGAGACCTCTCAGCCTCCTGAGGTCGGGACTCGTGCAGCCTTTCCGCTTCATCTCTTGCTGTTCCTCTACATTTACTTTTTATTTGTCAGACTGGATTAGTCCCGTACCTAAAAATGCTCTATTCCTTTCCCACTTTCCTGTCCTTGCTTATGTCATTTTCTTCCAAAAGTCCTCATCTTCTACCTGACAAAATTGTTACCATTATTAAAAAGTCGACTTAAATTCACCCCCTTTGAAGTTTTCTCTGATCCCCCAGAAGTGATCTCCTTCCTTCTCTGCCCTGTGTCCAGACCGTGGATATTCTGCCTTGCTCTGTAGTGTTTCCGTGTGGGCTTCACTTTCCTGTTCACCATGATAAACCCTTGGGGATGGGGCTCATGCTGTGTCCCTTGAGGCTTGAGTCTTCCTAGGCTCTGCTACTGTGTCTTACGCATAGGAAGCACACAATCTGTTTCTGCTGTTTGAATCAAAGTCCGAGTGAATGAAACAATCACGCCTCCCCTTTCTTCCTCCTTCTCTCTGTTTCTGGCATTTTATCTTTCCCAAGATGTCTGTCCTTGGGAAGCTCTGATGAACTCTAGCCTGACTTGCTGAAAAGGCCTTGAAGTGTTACTTCTGCAGGGTTGCTGACATTTTAAGAGGAAGTTGTTGGAAGACAAGAAATTTTAAGTGGTAATGTTGAACCAAAGCAGAAGAAAAGACCTCAGGTCCAGAAATCAGGGACTCCATCATTTCTCAGAGCTCCTTGTTTCCTGCAGTAGCTCTATTAGAAGTGAGCACAGAAGGACATGACAATAAAAACAGGAGAATAAAATTTAGGAGGACAGGTAGAGACTGCTTTTTAAATAAGACAGGAAACCCAGATAGCATCTAAAAAGAAGAAAAAAGATGAAAAAAGAAAGGAAGTACCTGCACGGGAAAATGTACCTTAATCAAAGTTGATAGATGACAGGAGAAACCATTGATAATTCCTGTAACCACAGAAGTTTACTATTTGATAAATGTTTGAAATTTGATATGAGAAAGCAAACATCCCAATATAAAAATGGGCAAAGGATATAAATATGCGACTTACAGAAGAGGAGATACAAGTGGCCAGAGTGTCTGAAAAGAAGCTGCGTCTCACCGCAGTCAGGGAAACAGAAGTGAAGTTAACCAGATGTCAGTTTTTATCCACCCAATTTGCAAAATTTGAAACAATCCATAGCATCCAGAGCTGGGAGTATTGGGGAAATGGGCATCTTTTCCGTTGCCAGTGTGAGTATGAATTGCTGTACGTATTTCCCAAAGTTGTTTGGAAGGAGCTATAAAATAAGTGACGTGTACAGCCTTTGATTGAAACACTAATCCTGTTTCTGGGAATCCAAACCATAGCTTTCAAAGTGAAAGCACCAGGATGTAAGACTGCAGGTATCAGGATTATTTCAGCTTCGTTTGAGGTGGGGTGAAGGAAAAGGAAACATTTGTTCTGTGGCATCTCCTGAAACTAGTAAAAAAAAATGAGTTAGATCTATAAGTGGAGGGGGGAATGACCATGATATATATTATATTATATATTGGAATACCACTTTTATTAAAAAGTTACTGAGAAAGAGGAAGAAAACCTCCTCCATATGTGTTTATATTTCTATGTGTTTGTGAACCCATGGAGGAAGGTGTGAGGGTTACAAACCAAACGGTTAACACTGTTAACGGGGGATGGGATCACACCAGGGTAGGCAGGCCTGCCCTTAACATTGAGAGGTGGCGGCCTGAGAGGGGACAAATGGTTGCTTGGCCTTGTCGGCTCCCTGCTCTTCACCCCAGCTCCTGGTGCACCTGAGGAGGCCTGCTCACCCCCCACAAACGCTCCTGGGGTCTAGGAGTGTGCTTTCCTGGGGAGGACAAGCCCCAGAGGAGGCCCGTGCTGGCCCTGGAAGAGGGCTTGGGGCCACTTGGGTAGGGAATTCTAGCATCCTCGGTACTTGGAGTGTGGTCTTGAAGGAGAGTCATAGACTCCAGGTGGGCACGTATTGTTGGCCCTGGAGACTCCTTGGTACAGTGGTAAGGCTCAGCCTTCTAGAGCAGAGTGCTCAGGGCAGGGGCTCCAGTGGCCCAGGTACAGGGGCGTGGAGAGGATGATTAATACCCTTCCGTACATATCTCTAAATTACCCGACTCATTACAATAAGCATCCAGGAATTTAAAAACATGTTACTTGTAATAACCTTAATGGAAAAGAATCTGAAAAAGAATATATATATTCTTTATATAGAGATATATAGCAATCACTGTACCCCTGAAACTAACACAACATTGTAAATCAACTATACTTCAATAAAAAAGAAGCAAAAAGAAAGAAAAAACATTTAAAAAGTATCCCCTTAAACATTTAAAATTGAAAACCAAAACTGATGGGGAAAAAAGATACCAGCTAAATTAATCTCTAATGGAGAAATGCCAGGTGAGCTTGTGGTTGGAGAGAGAGCTGAGAGCAGGTACCACTTCCTTACACCTCTGGGCTCCATCTCGCCATCCCAATTTGTCGATTTGCTGTAAAGCCAAGGGGCATACAAGGCACGGAGTCAGGTACACATTTTTGGGAGGGGATGTCCATTTGGTTTATCCACCCATCAGATAGTTACTGAGGGCTCCTGTGTGTACTTACTGTTTCTGGTGCTAAATAATGAGACAGCAAAAATCCCTGCCCTCATAGACACACACACTAAATAAGATGAATATATAAGAGTAAAGGCATGTTAGATAAAATAAAATAAAATGAAGCCAGGAAAGAGTGAAGACGAGGGGCTGCCGTGTTAACGTGGTGTGGTCACGGAGGTCTGACCTGGTTGAGACATGAACCCAGCTCTGTAGAAAGTGAGCGAGTCAGGCTCCGGTTGGGAAGAAAATTAGGTGACATGACGGATTCACACAGCTCACTTTTCTCCCCTGGAATCGACTGAACAACAAACTAGACGTGAAAAGACATGGAGGGAATGGATGTACATACTGCTAAGTGAAAACAGTCAGTCTGAGAAGACGACATACTGTCCAGTTCCAGTAGTATGACTTTCTGTAAAAGGCAAAACTACAGAGACGGTAAAATGATCAGTGGTTGCAGTGGGGAGGGAGGGGGGATGGCCAGGTGGAGCACATATTCACATTCAGTATTTCTTTTTTTTTTTTTTTGGCTGCACTGCGTGGCTTGTGGGATTTTAGTTCCCCTAGCAGGGATCGAACCCAGGCCCTCGGCAGTGGGAGCGCAGAGTCCTAACCACTGAACCACCGGGGAATTCCCCACATTCAGTACTGCTAGATATTTGTATATATATGGGTTGATGTACCCACAAGTATTTCTTTGCTCAGTCAGTCAACAGGACCTTTTAAAAAAAAAAAAGGAAAAAGAAAAAGATACCTTGGTACCAATGAGCACACCTCATGCCAGATCTTGAGTTCTAACCACCATCCTCCAGTAAAAGGAGCCGGAGGTCCTTGGAGAAATAGGACCGGGACGGGAAACATGTCAGCTGAGCCTGGGCACCTTGTGGTCCCCTGCCACAGGGCGCAGGGGACAAATAACGGAGCCTCCAGTGGCTAAAGCGGGGACAATTTGAGCAACAAAATAAGGTCCATTTTGTAATCCAAAGTGTAAAATGAATATCCGTCGTCCAGAGTGATGTAAATAATGATGGAATAAATAAATAAATGGGGGAGGAGAGACACATCTCACCCTCGAGGAGCTGGAATAGAACTGCCCACTTAGGGAACCAACCTGCTTCCAAAGGCTTGGAGGACCTGGGGAGCCTTCCTCTCCGGTGTCAGGGTGGAGTCCCACCAACCTCGGACCTGTCAGTCCTCGATACACACGTGCCCGGGACGTGGCAGGGCCGGCATGCCCTGTCTAATAGGGTGCTATACAAGGCCCTGACAGGGACCGTGGTGTTTGTACACAGAGTGGGAGGGTGGTTTGGAGGGAGCCATGCTCCCCCGAGGCAGGAGCAGAGGCTGGTGGCCGGCTGGGGACAGAGGGGTGGCAGAATCCTAGGGCAGCCGGCATTCTCAGGCCAGCTCTCCCTTCCAGGTCATGCCCCAGACTCACCTCCTTCCAGAAGAGGGTATGGGCAAAGGGGGGCAAAGAGTCATCTTACAATGGAGCAACCTGACAGAGACGACCTCAGCCAGATGACTAAGGTCAGCATCAACAGTGACCAGTCATGCTGAGAGCGCGTGCTCTTGATATGATGTGACGACAATGGCCCTGACCCCTGGTCTCCCTCCCCCAAATCCGTATTCCCAGTCTAACCATGAGAAAAACATCAGACAACCCAATAGAGGGACATTCTGCAAGGTACCTGACCCGTGCTTCTCAGAGCGGTCCAGGTCATCAAAAACAAGGGAGTGAACCACCACGGCCAAGAGGCAGCTAAGCACACTGGATCGCTAACTGTGGTCTCAAGTCCAGGAAGAAAAACACAACTATGAGAAACTATGGGGAAGACTTAGGAAATCTGAATCAAGTTCAAACTTTCATTTATAATCGTGTGTCAATATTAGTTCATTAAAAGCATAACAAACGTACCATACTCACGTAAGATGTCAATAATGGGAGAACTGGGTGCTGGGTATATGGGAGGTCTCTGTACTATCTTCCTTGATTTTTTGTAAACCTAAAACTGTTCTAAAAATCAGTCATAGTATATTTATCTATCTGTCTGTCTGTCTGTCTCTATCTGTCTATCTATCTGTGAAAGTACAATCATGAGATACTTCCTAAGCGGTCCAGTGGTTAGGACTACGTGCTTCCACTGCAGGGGGCCCCGGTTCAATCCCTGGTCGGGGGAACTGAAGATCCCTCATGCTGCATGGTGTGACCGAAACAGAAAGTACAGTCGTGACTTTTAAACGGTAGTTTTGTCCAAGGGAAATACAGCTCTGAGAACAATGTTGTCACGTTTGGAAGTGGATGCCTGGGCCTCTTTCTGAGCCCTCAGACCTCCGGGTCCTTCTGCGGCTTTGGGAGACCGTGGAATAAGATGGGGATCCCAGGGCACCAGCAACCTCAGAATAGCCCTGGGAACCTCTCCTTAGACCCCCAACCTTCCCTAACAAAGCTTCTTTGCTTCCAAGAAACTGCGAGTTTCCTGGCAAGCAAAGGCTCACCCGTGGCTTCTAGAGGCGGTTATTTACTAGCCGGGCACTGGCTGCCCTGCATCTGAGCGTAGCCAGTTACCAGGGGACGCGTAAAGTTCCATCCCAAGTTCGTTATTTTAGAGCTGGTCTTTGAACAAAAGAATTCCATTGGCTTTGGGTAATTTTATTTTCTATCTTCCAGGGGAAACTGTCTATAATTTACATTGTGCAGCTTCAGGTTATCTAATAACTCTGGATTTTCTGCTCTAAGGAAAGGGAGTAGCAAAGGGGCTTTTTGTTTCTTAAAGGAAAAAAAATATTCACTGCTTCTCTTGGTTGGAGGTAAGGGGCATGGGATGCTGGCCTGGCCGTCCTGATGGTTAGGTGGAGGGAGGGCTGTGTGGGCAAGCTGGCCTGGTGTGCAGACGTGCTGGAATTCTCCCTCTTCCAAGAGAATTATTCCTTGCATATACGGCCAGATAGAGGGAGGGTAGGACCCACTGGTGGCTGAAGGGCAGGTGTTCCGCCCCTTCGCAGTGTCGGAGGACTGTACTTGTTTGTCTCTCAAAAGGAACTGAAAATGCTCCATTTTGAGCGATTCATACCAGTCCGGTGTATTTGTAAATATCTTCCCTTGGAGAGATTTAAACAGGAAGCGTGGAAGGGCTGTCCCCCCCCCCCCCCCGCCCCGGCACACTGCTCTAGTGCTTGAATTCTGCTTCGGGGGCAAAGCAGAAGCGGCCCTGATTTCCAGTCTCATTCGAGGTGTTACCCCAAACCATTGCACTGGCCGTGAAGGAGGCCCCAAAGTGAAATTCCGAGAGGGGCCCTGCTTAACCGAGGTGAATTACAAAGAAAGCGTTCTCTCCCGGGGGTCCGGCAGGCGGCGGTGGCCGGGAGTGTGCTGGAGAATCCTCTAGTTGGAGAGGGCGGGTCGGCTGGGTGGGGGGGAGGGCAGACCCCAGTGGGCAACCGGAGTGAATGGGTTGGTTGCTAAGGCGTTTCTTTCTCTCTCACCTGTCTTTTCCCAAGTGTGGACATGGTTTACGTTACACTGTGAATTAGGCAACGTTGTGGTTTCTCCCGATTCCTCGTGTATTTCCCACACAGGATGGTCCTTCTCCTGGCAGCTGAGTTGTTTTTCCTCAAGAGACTGTTGGATTGAATGAACTCTTACTTTCAAAAAGAGTGAAAGAAAAAGAGAGAGGAAGAAAGGAAGAAGGAAGGAAGGAAGGAAAGAGGGAAAGAAGGAAGGAAGAGGGAAAATGAAACTCGTGTGTCTCTGATGCTTTGTTCCCACATGGAGTTGTTTTCAGTCCGAGAGGAAGCAAGGACATGTTCTCCCCTCTTCCTCTCCCCTTCCTCTTCCTGTCCCCTCCTCTTTCTCTCCCCCTCCTCTTCCTGTCCCCTTCCTCTTCCTGTCCCCTTCCTCTTCCTCTCCCTTCCTCTCCCCTTCCTCTTCCTCTCCCCTTCCTCTTCCTCTCCCTTCCTCTCCCCTTCCTCTTCCTCTCCCCTTCCTCTCCCCCTCTTCCACTCCCCTTCCTCTTCCTGCCCCTTCCTCTTCCTGTCCCCTTCCTCTTCCT
>NW_020171817.1:930401-938740 GCF_003031525.2 Neophocaena asiaeorientalis asiaeorientalis
CTCTCCCCTTCCTCTTCCTCTCCCCTCCTCTTCCTCTCCCCTTCCTCTTCCTGTCCCCTTCCTCTTCCTCTCCCCCTCTTCCACTCTCCTTCCTCTTCCTCTCCCCTTCCTCTCCCCTTCCTCTCCCTCTTCCTGTTCCCTGCCTCTTCCTGTCCCCTTCCTCTTCCTTTCCCTTCCTCTTCCTTTCCCTCTCCCCTTCCTCTTCCTGTGCCCTTCCTCTTCCTGTGCCCTTCCTCTTCCTCTCCCCTTCCTCTTCCTCTCCCCTTCCTCTTCCTCTCCCCCTCCTCTTCCTCTCCCCCTCCTCTTCCTGTCCCCTTCCTCTTCCTCTCCCTCTCCCCTTCCTCTTCCTTCCTCTTCCTCTCCCCTTCCTCTTTCTCTCCCCTTCCTCTTCCTCTCCCCTCCTCTCCTCCCCTCTTCTGGCCTCCCCTTTTCTCTCTCCCTCTCTCTCCTCTTTCCATTTAAAGACTTAGATGTTTGCCCATCCAGAAAATGCTGCTTTAGGGAGGAAGACTTCAGGGAGGAAGCAATGTGAGGAGTGGAAATAGCAAGAATCCAGACACACTTTGATTTCCCACCCTTAAATCGGGAGAGGAAGAAGCTCTTTCCCTGCTCCTGGCCGGGGTCTGAGTGGATGGCAGTGCCCCTCGCCCCCTGGCTCACGGGCGGCCCAGTAGAAGGCCAGGAGGCTGCGAGCACCCTGCACAGGGCAGCTGGCAGAGCCTGTGCTCCCCCCCTCGCCATTGGGATTAGGAAGGACATATGCACGTAAGATGCTTAAGGCTTTTTCCAGACACAAGACCACTTTCCAGCCAGAGAGGCAGCTTGCAGGAAACAGGGTAACTAGATAGCCCCTGCAGGGAGGGGCAAAGAGCCCAGTGCCCTACGGAACCTGAAGGCTTTAATCTCCTGCCCTTCTTCTGCCTCCTTCTTGCTTCTCGTCCTTTTCTTCTTTCTCTTTTCCTACTTTAAAAATTTTTTTCTTCATCTACTTCCTATTCATGTTTTCCCTTCTTTATTTGTCCCCAATTTCTTTTCCTTTTCCCCCTTTGCTTTCCCACGTTTTGTGTTCCTCTCATCCCTTCTTTTCCACCTCTCTTTCTTCCCTGTGCTCCTCGTGCTTTTCCAGGTTTATCACAACTTTGGTTTCTGACTCCTTTGTCAGCTGAAATGGATCGTAATTCTCAGGGAGAGAAAGTACAAGCTGTGTTATTGAAAACCAGTGCCTGCCTTCGTATGGCTACAAAGAGGTAGTGGTGTCAGAACACAAAAGTAATGAGTACCACCGTCGATCGGGAACTGTTAATCTCTGTAACAGCCCAGCTGAGCAGCCTAATGGTTTCTGGTTTACAGGTTGGGAGATCCAGGCCCAGACACCAGTCTTGCACAAGGTCGCCCTAAATGTTGGAGTGTGGAGTTAAACCCAACTCTGTCCCGTTCTGAAGTTCCCCTTGCTCGGTGCAGCCTTTAGGAGAGTGGGGAAAGTGGCCACGAAGACTGGGTGTGGGGAGGGCTTCTGGTTCAGGTCAGACGTTCCCCACTCCCAGCTTTCCAGTTCAGGTCTGGGGCAGGGCCTGAGAGTGTGCATTTCTCACAAGTTCCCAGCTGGTGCTAGTGCTGCCGGCCTGGCGACCACACTTGGAGAACTGGTGGTTTAAAAGGCGTCAGCTTTAGACGTGGCTGGTCGGAACTCAACCCCAGGTGTCAGGAAATGCTTTCCAGCCCCAGACACGAGTGCAGGGTGGGTATAAATGGAAGTACTTAAATGGTTCAACCTGCCTCATTTCAGAAAGGACTTGAGGTTGCCTTATAAAATAGAAAAATATAAACATGATAAACAGTTGAGGAAGTTAAACGAAGGGAAAAGATAGGAGTTTAGTGAAAGTAGTTGACATCCAATGAGGATAATTTTCCCTCTGTTACCAGAGTTACATGCACGTCCCTTTCTTTTCCCGGTTGACCATGTCCTGATTTCATTTTGGGAAGAGGGCCCTTGAATTTTATCCCTTGAATCCAATTCTTATTTTCCCAAAGTGCCTTGCAGAGAATGTCTTCTTAGACAATTTAGGAGGCATGAGCAGATTGATATTTATCTTTTTTTATAACCTGTGAACTTTGGCAAAATAGCAATTGTGCAACGTGTATTAATTGTGCCACCGTATTTGTTAAATATCTCTTACTTGCTCGTAATAGGAAAGAAATCTAAGAACCATAATAAGGAGACCACAGGGAAACTATTGATAACATAGGATTCCTGTCTTCAAGGCCCTTACAACCTAGTTTGGAGTAAAAGATGTACATATAAACAGTAGGAGAATAATTATATCCTTTAACAGATTCCAATGATTCTAAATGTAGCAGTTCACAGAAAGGAAAGGTCAGAGTAGGTTGATGTACGCACAAAAGAATGAAATTTGATAAAGAGGAGGAAAAAATTGAGAAAATTTAGAAGTTTTAGATATCAAAGTTAGTATAACTTTGCATAAACAAAAACCCCTACAACTTTATATGACACATAACACAACTCTGAGATGGTGAAAAAGAGAACTGAGTTTGTCATCAGAAAGCTTGTTGTGGGGCTCCCCTGGTGGCGCAGTGGTTGAGAATCTGCCTGCCAATGTAGGGGACACGGGTTCGAGCCCTGGTCTGGGAAGATCCCACATGCCGCGGAGCAACTGGACCCGTGAGCCACAACTACTGAGCTTGCGCATCTAGAGCCTGTGCGTCTGGAGCCTGTGCTCCACAACAAGAGAGGCCGCAACAGTGGGAGGCCTGCGTACCGTGATGAAGAGTGGCCCCCACTCGCCGCAACTAGAGGAAAGCCCTCGCACAGAAATGAAGACCCAATACAGCCAAAAATAATAAATAAATAAATTGAATTTAAAAAAAAAAAAGAAAGCTTGTTGTGGATTCACCACTTACGATGATGTGATCTGTACCAGTCATTTGAGCTTCTTAAGTCTTGGTTTCTGCAAACATAAAATGGGGATTTCCGGTATCTGTCTGTATCAGCTGAACTTTAGTCAGGAAGCAGAAACCAGTATTTGAAGCAATTTGAATTAGGTGCTTTAAAGACCATAGGAGAGATTAGGAAAACAGAAGTTGGGAGGCCTTGCACTAGCTCTCCAGTTTGCTGGTACAGCTGTGAGGGTCAGGAAGTTGCCACTTCCGCCCAGGGACGGGATGGTGCTGACCGGTGTGCATAGTCCTCGGGGCCAGTAGAGGTGCACGTGTACCGAAGCCCCTGAGTGAGCTCTGCTACTGCTAAGGAAGGATGCCTTCCGTCACTCTTGCGCCGTCCAAGTATTGCTCATGGACGTGACATTGGTGGAAATTAGACTGGAACTCTGTCAGCCAGGCACTTAAGAAAGCACAGTTTCTAGTCTTCTAGCCCTGAGAATTCAGAAAAGAGCCTAGAAAAACGTGTGGAGAGGAGTACAGATGCTGACAGGCCATATTCAGCTCTGACCAAAAGGGCCATTGGAAGCTGTGGGTGGCAACCATTAGTGGGTTGTGAACTCAATTTAGAAGGCTGTGCTCAGCATTAAAAAAATCAAATGGATAAAATGGAAAATAGGGCTTCCCTGGTGGTGCAGTCGTTGAGAGTCTGCCTGCTGATGCATGGGACACGGGTTCGTGCCCCGGTCCGGGAAGATCCCACATGCCGCGTAGCGGCTGGACCCGTGAGCCATGGCCTCCGGAGCCTGCGCGTCCGGAGCCTGTGCTCTGCAACGGGAGAGGCCACAACACTGAGAGGCCTGCGTACCACAAAAAAAAAAAAAAAAAAAAAAAAAAAAAACCAAAATGGAAAATAGTGCATTGTGTAGAGTACCATTTGAGTGTGCATGTGTGTGTATGCATGCATGTCTGTATATGTGTGTGTATGCATGCATTGTGTATGTGTGCACATGTGTGCATGTATGCATGCACGGGTACGTGTGTGTATGCATGCGTGTGCATGTGTGCACACGTGCGTGTGTGTTTGCGGGTGTGCATGCATGTGTTCGTGTGTGCATGCATGTGTGTACGTGCTTGTGTGTATGCATACATGTATGCATGTCCTTGTGTGTGCGCATGCATGTGTGTACGTGTGTGCGTGTGTGTGTGTGTGTGTGTGTGATATGCTGGGTCATGATATATCGAGGTCCGACAGGTTTAAAAACCACAGAATAAAGAATCAATGACATGAAGTGATTTGTGTGCTTTGTAACTTCTAAAGTGCAAAGCAAAGTTATGAATTAATAGCTCACTTGCCTCTCCTGAACCCAGGTTTCGTATCTACCCAACCTCAGCGCTTCACTGCTGTTTGTCGCATTAAGACACCACCTGTCTGCCCAGGCAAGTGGATTCAAGATCCCCCCCACACTCGTGGAGGCTCGACAATCAAACCAGTGGGGACAGAAAATAGAGATTAGTGTGTTAAAGAGGAAAAGCGACCTTGGTGTTTGATTTCTCCAAGGCCCAGTCTGACTTTCTGATTGAAGGCAAGCTTAGCAGACGCAGCTGCTGGTATTTAGCTGGGGAGAAAAGAAGCTGAGTGATACGTAAGACAACTTTTAATAGATACATTGAGCACCTTGCTCGTAATAACAGTCTATTTCCAGATTGAAGGGTGTCCTCCCTCAGACAGCAGGTTCCCGGGGACCCTCATTACCAACATCTGGAAGCTGAAATAATACTCCAGAGTCAGTTTCATACTTCAGCGAAAGCAGGCTTTGACGTTTTATTAACTGAAAAACCATTGTCGGCTCCTTCCTTGTAGACCATGTTATTTCAAAGGATTCGCATATCTTTGGGAATGGGTTGAATTTCGTTTTGCTCAAGGGTACATGAAATTTTAAACTGGGTACAAACTTAATCATTTATTTCTTTCTAGTCTAGAAATTTCTCCTTATCTCGCCTTCCCTGTACTCCGTCCTTTTTAAATTGCTTGTAAGGGGGTAGCTCATGATAGAATAACTGGTTTTTCCTGGAAGAGCGAATACATAATAAAAAGAGCACCATTCACTCCTAACAATTTACTGGTTGTTCTCTGAGGCCCCCGGGGGGTGGGTGGATGTTGTGACTTTTCTCTTTAGAGCAAAGGATGTATGACAAGGTGATAGGATCCAGGTCAATGGCACGTAGGAATTCAAAACCGAGACGTGGTTACTCTATAGGGTGCAGTATTTTCTACCTCCCCTGAATGCAGGTGAATGGGGAGCTGCTATCAGACTAGAGCTGTGCTTATCAAAACGTCCCTGTGCTTTTCCATGCTACTGTTTGTCCCCAGGCGTCAGGGAGGTCAGGAAATGAGAATGTGTTCTTGCCACCCAGGAGACAATTAAGGGAGGTGTGGCTTGGGGAGCTGTGGGTGGTAGGATGGGATTATTGGGGGAGGGTATTAGATGCGTAAGAATAATTGGGAACATTGAGAAAAATGAGTTCAGGATGCGGGCAGTCATTAAAGAAGTCAGAAAACTTCTCTTGAATGTTTGTGTGGGATTAGAATATGGGCCAGGAAAGGCAGATTCTGATCAAACGAGAATATCCTCTGTCCTGCATAGTTTCAGGGGTTGTCCAAGAATGGACTCAAGGTGTCTGGGGACTAGAGAAAAATGATGTTAAATCCAGAGGGCCCCAGAGAGCTGCCTTTTGAAATACGAGTAAAAGGAGACAGAGGAAGCAAGTTCCCATTTCTAACAACACCTCAGACACTATGCTAGATGCTCAGGAGGAAGGCGCTGCTTCCTTTCTTTCCCTCCCTCCCTCCCTCCTTCCTTCCGTCCTTCCCTCCCTCCTTCCCTCCCTCCCTCCCTCCCTCCCTCCTTTCCTTTCTTAAAAAAAAATCTCAAACTACTCCCAACACTTTGATCATTGTTCCTACTTCAAAGATGAAATTTTAACATTCCAAGAAATCAAGTAGCATGCCCAAATTTATATAACTAAATGAAAAAGGAAGATTCAAATTGAGCTTCCCCTAACTCCCAAACCCATGTTCTTTCCAAAACATTACACCAGCTCTCTTCCAGAAAACGGAATGGAAAATATCTGCGGAAACCCAGTGACAGTTCCAGCTACGCTGTGTAGGGAGACTGCGCTCAAGTTATCTTCGTGCATGCAGTCTGTGCCCAAAATTTCCGTAAAGTCTGCTCTCTGCACGGCTGGTTACGTGCTCCTAGCTGAGGATTCGGTGGAGGTGCAGGAGAAGTGAAAAGGAAAGGCCGTGATCTGACGGGCACTGTCCTTGGAAGAGTAATTCCTTGGCCACTGAAAGTTATCATTATGAATGTTGGGCCGCTCTGTAGTTCAGTGGTGAGATTTCAGTTTCTTTGCATTTCCCATTTGCAGGTGTGTGCTGCATGATTGAGGCTGGCGCTGGCCAGGATCCAGTGCACAATGAAAATGTGGGCCCCTTCGTTGAAAAGTTAGAAAGGAATTTCCAGATGGTGAAGGCGGAGTGTTAATAAGTGCAGAGACCTCTGAGCGTGTGGGACCTGCGTGACTGCACAGGACAGTCGCCCACGAAGCTGACCCTGAAGGTAGCCAGTCCACAGTGATCTGGTCCAGCAAAGATATTCACCAAAGGCCTGCAGTTATGCCAAGGTTCCTAACACAACAACAGCTGCGGGGTGGAAATGAGACTCTGTAAAACAGCCAGTTGACAACAGCAGCCACTGTAAACTCGCTTATTTGTTTTTTATCCATGAAGTCATCAATTCACAAGGCATTTATCAACCTTACTGTGTGCAGGCACCCTGCTAGGTGTGGAGGATGTGAACATCCCCTGAAGCACGACCTATATGTTCTTGCCTCTCCCTCATAGGCCATGGCCCTGAGGGCAGAGCAGCTTAGACACAGGACGCAGAAGTGAGTGGCCACTGAATCTCTCAGCCTAGAAGTCTGTTCACCGAGCGGGTTCTCCGCCCTCCCCCAAGGACATGCTCATTGAGGACGTATTGGGGTCTTTGGTGGCAGGGAACAGAAGCTGATTCTGCCGCCTTAATGGAGAAAAATAGGTATTATTGGAAAGATATGGGGAGCTCCCAGAATTGATGGATATAGGGATAGCCACACCTTTTTTTTTTTTTTTTTTTTTTTTTTTTTTTGCGGTACAAGGGCCTCTCACTGCTGCGGCCTCTTCCGTTGCAGAGCACAGGCTCCAGATGCGCAGGCCCAGCGGCCATGGCTCACGGGCCCAGCCGCTCCGCGGCACGTGGGATCTTCCCGGGCCGGGGCACGAACCTACCTTTTGAGGGACAGAAACCCAGGCAGGGTTAGGCAGTCTGGGTAGAAGGGAGTAATGTCTGAATGCTGCTGCAGGAATGAATCAACTTGGCTTTGAAAGTAAGAAATTTGGGGTCTTTTTGCTAAGCTCAGATAGATGCAAAGATTAGACTCGAGCCTAGGCTGTCTTGAGGCACCGGACCCCACCAGTCTGGGCAAGACCCGTCTTGCTTTTTTAATACATTTTCCTTATTTGATCTGTGAGTCCCACTCTCCTCCCCACAGACAACTACCGTAAATGTGCTTGATTTGTGTTCTGGACTCATAGGTATATACGTGTATATAACTTACACAGTCTTTAGAATATGTGTCTGTGCGTATTTAAAATTTATGTAATTTTCCTTATTTGATCTGTGAGTCCCACTCTCCTCCCCACAGACAACTACCGTAAATGTGCTTGATTTGTGTTCTGGACTCATAGGTATATACGTGTATATAACACTCCTCCCCACAGACAACTACCATAAATGTGCTTGATTTGTGTTCTGGACTCATAGGTATATACATGTATATAACTTACACAGTCTTTAGAATATGTGTCTGTGCGTATTTAAAATTTATGTAATTTTCCTTATTTGATCTGTGAGTCCCACTCTCCTCCCCACAGACAACTACCGTAAATGTGCTTGATTTGTGTTCTGGACTCATAGGTATATACGTGTATATAACATACACAGTCTTTGGAATAAACAACTACCGTAAATGTGCTCGATTTGTGTTCTGGACTCATAGGTATATACGTGTATATAACATACACAGTCTTTGGAATATGTGTCTGTGCGTATTTAAAATTTATGTAATTGGCTTTACATGACAGACAGTGTACTGATGCTTGCCTTTTTTTTTTTTTAAGATGTTGGGGGGAGGAGTTTTAATTAATTAATTAATTTTTGCTGTGTTGGGCTTTTGTTTCTGTGCAAGGGCTTTCTCTAGTTGTGGCAAGCGGGGGCCACTCTTCATCGCGGTGCGCGGGCCTCTCACTATCGCGGCCTCTCTTGTTGCGGAGCACAGGCTCCATACGCGCAGGCTCAGTAGTTGTGGCTCATGGGCCCAGTTGCTCTGCGGCATGCGGGATC
>NW_020171817.1:940408-969901 GCF_003031525.2 Neophocaena asiaeorientalis asiaeorientalis
TTTTTTTTTTTTTGAAGATGTTGGGGGTAGGAGTTTTAATTAATTAATTAATTTTTGCTGTGTTGGGCTTTTGTTTCTGTGCAAGGGCTTTCTCTAGTTGTGGCAAGCGGGGGCCACTCTTCATCGCGGGGCGCGGGCCTCTCACTATCGCGGCCTCTCTTGTTGCGGAGCACAGGCTCCAGACGCGCAGGCTCAGTAGTTGTGGCTCATGGGCCTAGTTGCTCCGCGGCATGTGGGATCCTCCCAGACCAGGGCTCGAACCCGTGTCCCCTGCATTAGCAGGCAGATTCTGAACCACTGCGCCACCAGGGAAGCCCTCTGCTGTCATTTTTGATGTCGTGTCTGGAACCCTGTTGTCTGCAGCTAGGCCTGGGTCAGCTGGGTTTTTCCTCCCCATGTGAGCAGTGGCACACGTAGGGGCAGGGGAGGGTGGAAGGAAGTGTAAATAAGAACACTCACTTGCCCATCCGTGCGCCCAGCCACCTTCTGCCTGTGGTGCTGTGCACCCATCTGTCTCTCCTTCTTTTGAACCTGACCAAGGGCTTCTCACCGATTTCATGTCAGTTTCTCAGACTTCCCAGCTCCCTGTGGCATCTCCAGGGCTGAGCTCCAGGCAGGAAGAGAGCAGCCATATCGCTGAGCCCTCATTTCCAGCTTCGGTCAGTCCCCAAGCTTCTGTAGCTGTGCTCAGTGTTGATAGGAGAGAGGGTCCTCGGGCCTGGCCCGGCCCAGCCCAGCCCAGGTGGCCTCCCTCAGCCAGGGCAGCACATCTTGATTGACTGACTAAGACTGATGGGGTCGCAGGGGGAGGGGAAAGGAGGTGATGCCGAGATGATCCCACAGTCTAGACATTTGCCTTTTAGGGGAAGTTAGGGAAGGTTTGTGCAGCTAATTAGGAGAGCCTCTAAGCAACCCACTGTGCTTGTACTGCAGTTGGAGAGCTCTCTGAGGAGCTGACGCTTCCCATCAGTCCAATGCCGAAACTCTACCAACCCCTTCCAGCCCCCGTTTGGTGGATGAGCTTTGCTCTGCCCGACCCTGCTTCCGTTCACGAAAAGCTGACCTCCGGAGGCGCTGTCGCACACACATCCAGACCACGGTTTTCTCACCAGTGGCAGTTATATCGAGTGAGCTCAGTTTGGTATTTCTGTGGGCTCTGAAATTCTATGATTCGAGAAGACCACGCTTTTAAAGTTTCCGATTTTGAAGTAGTAAACGTTCTGCGTCTGATATCTACCAAAGATGAAGCTGTAGGAAAGCCTCAGGAGGTATGGCAGTTGCAAGCAGTGCACTGCAGTGGTTAAGGCCACAGCCTCTGGGGCCGGGCCTTCTTTGCGTTCAGGTCAGGGCTCCATCAGCATGTTTTATCTGTGTTACCTTGGGCTCTCTGTGCCAGGTAAATTCTTTAGGTCACATCCAGAATACTTACTCACTACACACGTGTAGAGTATTTAATCATTATTTAACCATTACTATATTGTTAATATTTGATGCAACTAAATGAAAAAGAAACGTCAAGTTGTTTTCCTGCTATCATTATCTTCATGCCAATACTGGGACTTCCCTGGCGGTCCAGGGGTTAAGACCCTGCGCTTCCACTGAAGGGGGCGTGGGTTCCATCCCTGGTTGGGGAACTAAGATCCCGCATGCTGTGTGGTGTGACAAAAAAAAAAAAAAAAGCCAATACTGCTGGTTTTCTCACCACCTGAGAAAAGTGATACAGTCCCGAAATGCCTCCTCCAGGAAAATGAAAAGAGCAGTTGAACCATAAACCTTCCTGGGGCTACTTGATTTCTCCTCCCCCTGTTCCCCTTAAAATTGGCAGCTGTAACAAATCCACTCTGTCACCTGCTTCAGCGGAAACTTTACACTGAGCGCAAAAATGTAAAATGGACAAAAGCCCTGCAATGAAAGATGCCCAGGTGGGTTAAATCATCACTGATTGTCAGAAGATACTTGTTTTTGTGGAATCATTGATATATTTCCATGGAGAACCAGAACTTTGGAACCCCATGTGAAATCCTCTACAACCTAAGGCAGTCAGAAAACAAAAAAGCTGCCTTAAAAGACACACACATACACACACACACGCACCCTACGTGTATGCGCACGTGCGTGAGCCTCACAGAGCACTGACGTGTGTGTTGAGGTTTTGTCCCGTTGAATGACCGCGGTTCAGTGGAGTTAGTCTGGAGGGTTTCCCTTTTGTTTAATAACTTCACGCCGTCGTGTGAAGGCCTTCAGTGCCTCTCCTGTTCTGATGGCACCTCTTGTTCCCCGTGTCCCCATGTGGCACAGCCCTGGGGCGTCCTTTGGTGGCTCCTCAGAGGCCCCGTTTTCTTCCTTCTGATGACAAAGACAAACGTGTTAGGAAGCAGCAAAGCCATGGTTGCCAAGGGGGGTTGGGTTGGTCTCCATGACGTCCCCTCCTGCACAACCACGGCTGTAGCAGAGGTTGCCAGGGCCCAGCCTCGCCCTTTGGACCTCAGACACTTGGCTGTGCTCCGGGCGCTGCTTCCGCCTCCCAGGTAGCCTCCTTGCACTGTAACCCTTATCTCAGCACAGCTTCTGGGGGATCCCGGCAAGGTGCCATCCTTAGCTTCCCCCCACCCCTCCTCACCGCCCTTTTAAGCTCTAAGTTTCGGCTCTTGGTGCCATGTCTGTGCCATATAAGCCTGTCCTGTCCTCCTGGCCACCTGATGGACCAGGGAGAGAGACCAGCTGGGCCCGTCATAGAATCCCTTCCCCTGGTTGGGATGGATGGGTTGGGGGAGGGGAGTGGAGAAAAGAGAGGAGAGAGACTGAGAGACTGACCTTTCCCCAGGTGGGGCTGAAGCACACACCTGGGAGCTCCGACACCTTCTGCTGTGTACCCTGGGGAGCAGAGGCAGCTCAGTTAGTCTGCAGAGAGCAGATGAAGCAGGTGTGCAGTGCAAAGCGTCGGTGTGAGAATTCCCGCTGTGGCTTTGGCGGCCTCCCACATTCTGGTCCCAGTCTTTTCAGAAGGCTGGCTCCATATATTTGACAAGGTACCCGTTTTCTTAAGAAAAATGCCCACTTTGTGTTGAAGCTAGGATGAGTTGCTTTCTTTTTCTCAAAGCCAGAACATCAACAAATGCACACTGTACGTCCCAAGTAATTCTTCTGAAACACGAATTGTGTTTACAGGGCTGTTGCCGTCTCAGCTGTGGAATGGCGGTGTTTCATTTTATATTACTTTCTCTCCCTCCTCAGGGGACACGGTGGCAAAGGAAGGGTGGTTTCTTCTTTTCCGCAGGGAAAACCCAGCAGCCCTCTCTTGCGGATCTGTGTTCTCTGCTCTTTTGGTACCTGAAGGCAAATCCCCTCTCACGTCCCGAGATCGTGCAGGGGCAAGAGTCTGGATCCCCTGGAGAGGTGCGGGCTGTATGCTGGAGGCCGTAGATACACCGAGCAGAGAACGGCCAGGATTCATGGGTCCTGGGCCAGTGTGTTCCGTTCCTTCACCACACTCGTGAGGACCTGGGGTGGACGTGACAGTGAGTTTGGCCACCAGGCCCTGTGGCGCTGGGAACACTGGCAAGGGAGGAGAGAGCTGTGAGGGGCATCTTTGCAGCCTGCCCAGAGACAGAGCATCCGCCCCTGGCAGTGGCCCTGGGCAGCAGAGACGGAATTGTGACATTCAGCTTTGAAGAAAAGGTTCTTTCCCGTTTTTCTGAAGCAGGTGACCCCTGGGATTACCGTGTGCTACAGGGTGGTAGGGTGTGAATATTGTCGAACCCTGGCCTTTCTAACTGACCTTGGCAAGTGGCCGGTCTTATTTGGACATCTGTAACACACATACCATAGACGGGGGGCTTCAGCAACAGACAGTCACTTCTCACAGTTCTGAGGCTGGAAGTCCAAGATCAAGGTACCGCTGATCCATGGTCTGGTCGTGACCCTCTTACCTGGTGTGTAGGCAGCCACTTTCTTGCTGTGGGAGAGAGAGAGGGAAGGGGGAGGGAGACAGAGAGAGGGGCCTGGGGGGGATGGTCAGGAGGCTCTCTGGAGCCCACTTGCCCCTACTTCCCCGTGCTGCCCCCCTGTGCATGTGGTTTCCAAAGGGCGGGCACGGTCCCCTGAGGGTGTCCTGGGTGAACAACTTTAGAACTTCTATTTATTATGTATTTTAAACCCAAATGATGGAATACATTAGGATCGATTGATATGAAATACATGGATTAACACGGGTAGCCTCACTGGGTCTGTGAGCTGTCACGGCTGCGCACGGGACCCCAGGCACCTGTGGGGAGTGCTGAGTGCCACAACTCGAGAGGCTGGCGGTGACATTTGCACTCACGTTTGCTGCCAAACATCCACGCGGCTACGTGCTTATAAGACTGGCTTCTAAGAAGCAGCGTCTTTATGACGCTTTTAATGAAATGAGAAGTGGATGCAAGGTATTTATTCCAAAGAGGTTTGCTCAAGGCAAAGAGCTGGCTGTCGATCCTAAAGACACAGGTTCCAGAATTTCTGACTTTTTGTGTCTGGTTAAGTGGCTCTCAGTCATAAGCTGTGTAGAAAATAATCTTGAGAAATTAAGAACATTCTAATATGTACTTTCAAAGTAAAAGGGACACTTTAACAATAAGTGAAAGAATAAGTGATTTTCAAATGTTGTGGAGAGAACATGTTAAAAACAGGTCTTTGAGACTATTTCCAGTGCTTGCCATTTTCTTCTCTTTTCCCTTTCTCTCTCTCTCTCCTTCCTTTTTTCTTTCAGCTGGAAATGACGTGTGTTAAATATAAAACCTCGTCCCTGCATTCTTTAAAAGTACGGAAAAAGAATTTTTATTTTGCCCCTTTTTTTTCTCAAATGAGAAATCTCAATGGGTTTTGAAGCCATTTGTTAAAAGTATAAAGCGCAATAACTTTTTTTTTGGCCGCGCTGTGAGCGGCTTGTGGCTTGGGGGATCTTAGTTCCCGGAACAGGCATCGAACCCGTAACCCCTGCGGCGGAAGCGCGGAGTCTTAAGCACTGGGCCGCCAGGGAAGTCCCTAAAGTGCAATAACTTGTGATTGATTTCTAATGACAGCCAATCCACATTAGGAAAAATCGATGCTTACCAGCCAAATTTCAATAAAACCTTTGCCTAGGAAGTAGATAGGATTAAAAAAATGGCCCTAGGCAGCAAAGAAGGAATTGTGACCATTTAGGATTGGAGAAAAGATCAAAATTCAAAAATCAGAGTACAGTTTCTATTGAATTCATGTTGATTTTACACCAAGTCGAAAAATCGTTAATGAACCATCCTAGGTTGAGGACTGTCTGTTTTACCTTGTTTCCAACTGACCAAAATTTTTCCCCTTCAACTTTTCAATCTTTTCCCACTTTCTTCTAAATCTTTTTTTAAAATTGAGATTTATCCGACTTTGTCTTTTCCACCGTTCCCTACATGCGTCCCAATGGGCTCCTGTCCAGTGGCCGCCCCTCTGCCTCACCTCTCCGTCCCCACTTTCTGTCCCGTCTCTTCAGACCCTCCTTTTCTCTCTCCCATCATCGTTATTCCCACGCTTCTCTGCAGCGTGACCGATTCTCTGGGGACCATCGGTGGTGACTGGAGAATCACAGAGAAGTAGTGGGGGCCCACTGGCTTTCACTTCCATGGTTGGAGCAGAAGTAGATGCTGCAGAGGGGAAATGAACTGTGCAGCAGGGTTCCCAGGACAACTTCCGGGGCAGGACCGTTGGTCGGGGGGTGGCGTGGGGCGGGGGTGACTCCACTCACAGTGGCTTCTGGATCTCGCCATCCAGAATGAGCCCCTTAGGATGAGCCCTGAGCTCAGGGCTCGCTCTCATCCTCTGCTGAGAGCCTTGCTCATACCTACAGGTGGTATCAGAGAAAAACTAAAATCATTAGTTGTGTGGGAGGGTGCAGAGCTGTCCTGGAACAGGCAGAAGATGGTGGGCATTCGGGTCTCCCAGTCGAGGGCCCGAGCTCTGCACGGCCCAGGGGAGTCGTACTCGAGTGGATTGGAAGAAATGTAAAGGCGCCTACTTAAAATGCTGCTTGTTATAGGGCAGAAGTCAGTATAAGTCAGGCTGGCCCTGGCTCTCGGCCAGAGGACTTTATTTCCTGAGTCACCAAAACCATTTCCTTTTGCAGGATGCCCCGTGACCCCAACCCCCAGCAGAGAATTGCAAACGGTGAGGTTCCAAGGCCGCTGCCCTTCTGGTCACATTGGCCGGTGCAGACCGTGTCCCAGTTAGGGTCTTCCTGAGCCCGGCTGCAGATCGCCCCTGATTGCCCTGGGCTACCCTTCCCTCATTAGCAGCAGCCGTGGGCGCTGCCACATCTGCACGTACCCAGTGCCCGGCTGACGGGGCTTGGAGTCTTGTCCCAGGGCAGCTGGCTGCCATGTGGGGCAAGGGCCACAGCCATGCAGAGTGGAGGCCGGATCCTTGGGGACCCTGGGGCAAGACAGGGTGCACTGGTGCCACATTAGGTGGTGTGTCCTTTTGGGGATTTCCGTCCTGCAGTCTCTGGAGCATGCCCCTTAGGATTCCTTGGCCCACGGCACCCCGAGTGGGTAATCCGAGTCTCTGCAGGGCTTGGTAGCTGCAGCCACTAAGCCAGGATGGCTCTGTGTTTTTCTCAAGGGTTAACATGTTAACTCTTCTTCAGTGTCAAAACGTTTTCCCGTGAACGCCAGGGGCAGCATTTCCCCGCCTGCCTTACCAGCCCTAGCAACCAGAAGCCTGGTTTCCAGGAAAGCAGCCACTCCATCCAACCTGGTGAAACCCACTCCCCAGCCTGGCCACGGACACGGCATTTACGCCCCAGGACTCCACAGCAGAGGGGTGTCTTAGCTGTGGCCATCACTTCCGATCGGCCAGCCATCCCCCACCTCCCCCATGCAGCCTCGCCCCCAGCCCTTCTCCTCCCCGAGGTCCAGGCTGATAGTTTGCGAAGTGGTGGGAATGCTTTGGGCTTTTGGTGGTGAGGCTGGGGAAGGGGCACTAATTCCCTTTGTTTCTGAGAATATCCTTGGGCCCTGGCTGCTCTAATCTCTTCCCTGGGCAGAGGCTCTGGGAATGCCAGCTGCTCGCTGAGTGGCCGGGCTGGGTGGCCCTGGGGAGGACCCTCCCGTTCCCTGGGGCACCTGCCTCCCTGGGGCCACATGGAATGCCGTGCCTCTGCACCCCACATCCTGTGAAGCGCTTGGGAAAAAGAACCGTGTTGCTGACGTGCAAGCATGGCAACCGCCTTGAGCAAGTGTGGTGGTGCCTTGGGGAGCCACGAAAAAGCAGGGTTGCTGTGTCTTGTGATGTGAAGATGTTCTTTTCCTAACCGTATATGTCTCCCCGAGAGAACCAGGAAATAATGTGCTCCCTCTGGCTGGGCTGTCTCTCCATAGCTGCCCCGGGAGCCCTCTGGCCCTGCTCGCTGCTCCTCCTGTTTCAATTTCCATGTCCTCTCCGTTTTGTAACTCAAGGAGCATCTTGGGCTCAGGAACAGCTGACATCCCGGCAGGCAGCTCCCAGCCATGGCTCCTGGGGAAGGGGCGATAGGCACTGACTTGCAGCTGTGCTCCGGGGCACCCTGTCCCCAGGGCTGTGAGTCACTGGAAACTGAACGAGGATGTGTGCTGGTGGGTGGAGGCCGCCGGTGCCAAACCCAGAAGATCTGGCAAGGCCACTCGAGTGAGTAATGAGACGGGAGATGTGGATGAGCATTTCTCACGGGAGGATCCCGCACACAGCCTCTCATCACATGTCATCCTCTGCATTGGTCCCCCGCCAGAAAGGGGGCCCACTGCTCCTTCGGGGGGCATGCGTGGCTAGACTTCACTCACACTGCTGAATCGGGGAGCTCGAAGGACCTTTGCAAGCTATCCCACCCCAGCCCTGTATTTTCCAGATGAAGAAACGGAAGTCCAGAGGGGAAATGAATTGTCCCAAGTTGGGATAGAGCAGGGCTTGAACTCAGAGCTATAGAGTCCACACACTGGGAAGCTCAGGGGCTGTCAGCTCCGAGACCTGCCCTGGCCTCACGTGTTTCCGTTGCACCCAAGGAGGTGAGCTGGAAGATTCATGGACTGTATCCCTGAGCCTGGTCCCTGCACCCCTAGCTCTGCTGCCGGCCCCGCCCGCTGTAGCCCCAGACCCCTTCGAAAAGTGATGGCTTTCCCTTCTGGCTCAAACTAAATCTTCCACCCCCATCACCCTGGGGGAGGGACAGGTGGAGCACCAGCCTAGGGCGCCTGGGAAGAACACCCTTGGCCGTTCCCTGCCTCCAGCTATTCTTTTTTTTTTTTTTTTAACATTTTTAAATTCATCTGTCGATGGACACTTAGGTTGCTTCCGTGTCCTGGCTATTGTAAATAGAGCTGCAGTGAGCATTGTGGTACATGACTCTTTTTGAATTATGGTTTTCTCAGGGTCTATGCCCAGTAGTGGGATTGCTGGGTCGTATGGTAGTTCTATTTGTAGTTTTTAAGGAACCTCCATACTGTTCTCCATAGTGGCTGGATCAATTCACATTCCCACCAGCAGTGCGAGAGGGCTCCCTTTTCTGCACACCCTCTCCAGCATTTACTGTTTCTAGACGTTTTGATGATGGCCATTCTGACCGGTGTGAGATGATACCTCACTGTAGTTTTGATTTGCATGTTCTTTTATTATTGAGCACACGCACCGAAGGAGCCAGGAGAGCTTGGGCAGCCAAGCAAGTCATCTGGGGCGTGGCCAGCAGCGCTGGGGTTGGTGGCTGAACCGCAGAGACAGCCAAGGAGTCCTCAGGCTCTGGCTTGCCCTGTCGCTGCGCGCTGGAGTGGAAATTTCTGAGAACGTCCCTGAAGGTGAGAATGTGGACGAGGCCACTCCCGGCCGAGGGCTTGGAGGGGCGCCTTCCCTCAGAGCTCTGGAATGCCACACATTTATCTGCGCAGAGCCGTGCCCGCCCACTCTGTCCACCTCTGCTTTCCCCATGGGCTCAGATGCCATTGGCATTTAATACTTGTTAAAAAATAGCAACATCTGAACCACTGACCTTCACATAAAGGCCTTGGAGACCACAGCCAGAGCGGTTCCCCCTTGGTGGAGCCAGACAGCCAAGGCCTGGATGGGGGAGAGAGAAATACACCCTCAGCTCAGGGGTGGGGACGCCGGCGTCCGGGCGTGGCGTGGAGTTTGCCCCAGACCCAGCCAGGCTCAGAGGTCGTGCTAAGTGGGACGGGGTGCCCTACGGAGGCGCGGAGCTGCTGGCCGTCTGCAAACCAAGGGCAGAGCCTGCCTCACCTCGCCCCAGCCCTGCAGACAGCGCTGGTGGGGCCAGGTGGCCTGGGCACCCAGCGTCTCGGACACTGGGCTGAGGCTGTGCACTTCTGTCACCTCTCTTCTTTGCCTGACCCAGCAAAGTCCCTTCCACCATTGTTCAGCCAAGACTTCCTTGTCTGGTGGTGAAGGACAGGAGGCACTGGGGTTTTCCAGCCAGCATGAGTCTTAGGTTCTAATCTCTTCCTTTAAAAAAAACGATGCCGCCTTTATCCACGAGGCCTGTCGGTAGAGTCCGGGCAAAGTCTTCTTTTTGAGCCAGCCCACTCTTTCCTCTTTTCCTTCTTCCCTAAGACTGGGGAAAGGTGCATGTGGAGAGGGGAGGGGACCTGTGTCTCCTGAGGGCCTGGCCCTGGAAGGCAAGGTCATGTCACTTATTTACCTCCCTACGGAAGCGAGTGGACAGGCGAGGCAGCTGGAGTTCGGGCAGTCAGCGAGCGGCCGGGGTTGGTGCTGGGTGTGGACAGGGCTGCATCCCAGGCTGATGTGAGGAGCCTGGAGCCTCTCCAGGGCTTGATGCTGACACCTGTGAGAGGCTCACGGTGCAACAGGCACTGTTCAAGGGGCTTAATGTGTTTGATACCTTTTCTTCTTGACGATGGTCTCATGAGGAGGTGTTTCCCCATTTTACAGATGAGGAAACTGGGGCTCAGAGAAGTTAAGTACCTTTCAAAAACGGTCCCTTTAGTTTCAGAGCCACTGCTACAGCGGACACAGGTGTCTTCTGGGATCCTGGACGATATGGATGACTGGACTGTTGGAGTGACCAGCTGTCCCAGTTTGCCAGGGACTCTCCCAGGCTTAGCAATGAAAGTGTCCTGGGAAAGCCCTTAGTCTCTGGCAAACCTGGGGGGTTGGGCATGCCATTAAATGCTCGTCCGTCTCTCCCTCCTATGGCACATCTATTGCTTTTTATTTTTTAAATTTTTATTGGAGTATAGTTGATTTACAAAGTTGTGTTAGTTTCAGGTGTACAGCAAAGTGAATCAGTTATACATCTACATATATCCACTCTTTTTTTTTTTTTTTTTACATTCTTTCCCCATATAGGCACATCTATTGCTTTTGATCTTCACAGTAACTTGGGAAAGACAGAGAGGGGCCCCGGGGGTAGAGAGCAGACCCCACATCCTGGGGTTATTTGAGGATAACAGGGAGAGACATTCTTAGCCCAGAGCTGGGAAGCCAACGAATGCCCATTCAGTGACCACTCTCATTGTCCCCCTAACACGATGTGGGGGGCAGAAGAAGGGGAAGGGACAGCAAAGCTGGGGACTCCAGTGCAGCAGAAGGAGCACCCAAGAGCTGAGTTCCTGCCGGGCGGCATTTCCACCCTTCACCCGTGTCCTGGGGGCTGGGACTGAGCTGCGGGGCACACCTGGGCGCAGGTGAGGAAGACAGGCAGAGGGAGGTCAGCGCACCGGCCAAGCCAGGATGTGGGGAGTGAGGCTTTCCTCCAAGCCCATCATCCTCCAAAGTCCAGTCGTGAGGCAGGGCTCTCTAGCGGGAAGGAGATGCCAGGATGATGCTTTGACAACGGGGCTGGACACAGCAAGAGGCAGAGAAACAATCTCTGCGGGGCTGGGAGTGGAAGAGGTTTCTGACCAGAGGCTCTAAGAGCTGTCTCAGTGTACTAGGCCTTCCTATGTGCCAGGCGTTTCTATTTGCTTTCCCACATTTAACCCGTTCCTGCATCCCGAATCCTAGGAGGTCAGTATCATCGTCATCTCCATTTTGCAAATGAGGAGAGTAAAGGCACAGAGGAGTAACGAAACTTCCCCAAGGTCACACAGCTAGTAAGTGATGTAGCTGGGATTCAAATTTGTCGGATGGTTAAGGAGGAGAGGAGCTTTCCCTTCCTTTCTTTTCCTCCCTCCCTCCCTTCCTCCCTCCCTCTTTCCCTCCTTCCTTTCCTCCTTCTTTTTTTAAAATTATGTTGCCTTTTCTCTGCCCACAAGGCCAGGTCGGTGGAGTCCAAGCAGAGTCTTCTTTTTCAGCCAGCTTCTCACCCTTCCTATTTTATTTTCTCCCCTAAAGGCTGGGAAAGGTGAATATTTTAGCCCCTCCCTCCCCATAAACTTATCTGCCCCAGGCCCCATCAAGGAGTAGGGCTGACAGTGGAGGGAGCTGGTGATTGGTAATCCGGGTGTGTGAGTGTGAGATAGGGCGTGAGTGTAGATCAAAGTTGCTCCAGGAAAACATCTGGATTCTGGAGCTTGCAGACCACCCCGCCTCGCCCCTGCTAGTTCACGCCTCCTTCGTGGCTAGTCTCCTTTCAGGAGCCTGGGGAGAGCACCAAATCCTGAGATCACCTGTTGGCTTTGCCCCAACTCACTGCTCAGGAAGCAGCCTCTGTGCATCCCTTGCACCTGTGTCTGATGGGAAATCGGGAGCGGGGGGAGCAGATCAGGAAAGAAGCTGTGCTGGGTGTGGGTTCCATGCCCTGGGCAAGCTCTACCTCTGCCCCGCCCCTCCTGACAAAGGGGAGCCCGTGAGTCACTGGCACAGGCACCACCTCACCAGTTTGGCCCTCTTCCCAGCACCACCCTTGCCACCAGTTCCTCACCCCTGGCCATTACTCACCTGTCTCCATCTGTTCCCATCACCGAGTCTGTGTGGGGCTCATCTGGGGACCAGCCCTGCTGCGAACCACATAATTGTGACTGGCCTGCATGTCAATACATTGAAATGAATGAACAATACAAGCCCAACACCAGTCACAGCAGATGGTCCAACCTGTAAAGAAATACAGCATCCACGTGTGCGTAGTGGGGAGTCTTGGTTCATGTGGCTTTCGCTCTGGGAGCCCTCTTTTTGCCGGCGAGTTAGGGACACATTATCCGTACACATTATCCGGTTTTGCTCAATGATAACATCTTGCAGAGCTAGATATAATATCAAAACCAGGAAAGTGACATTGGTACAATCCATAGAGCCTACTCAGATTTCACTGGTTTCACATGCAGTCATGTGTGTATGTGTGTGTGTGTGTGTGCGCTTCAATGCATGATAAACTTTTATCAGAATAAACTGGCTGTAGATTCTTGTAACCATCTCCACAATGGAGATACAGGACTGTTCCATCCCCAAGCCTTTTCTAGGTAGAAAGCATTTTGCAGAGTAACAAGTAGAGCAGCAGGAAGTGCCTTAAACGACAGCATTGCGGGAGTATCTGTGTGAATTACGGTTCACCACGGCTGGAGTAACAGCGAGACTGAAATCAGTCTTTCTACCTCAACAGAAAATTTATCGAATACGTGAATACAGACTCTTATTTTTAGGCCTGACATTTGAGCAAGTGTAGACTGAGAATTCTCTGTAATCAGAACATCAGTGCTGGTACAAAAATGTGATTATTCCAATCCAATCTGGCTTGGAAGGTGGAGCAGTTTGAGATCAGAAATAGATCATGAAACCACGATGATGGAAGAAAAGAATCTGTGACTGTGATACATCTCTTTGCAGTTCTTAGCTAAAGGCAGGGTTGCACAGGTTGTGTACTGCACAGCTCTGGAAGGCACTCTTCCTAGCCACCACAATATGTAGTGTGCTGTAAAGCAGTAGACCTGGATAAGGGTTTTCCCAATCCTTTAGTTAGGGGTATGTGAAAAGTTAGTATGAGAACAAAGCAGTGCGTATTATTTGGAGTTTGTCTATGCATCTGTTTATGCTTCCCTTAACCGTTCAGCAAATTGCATATATAATTCACTCATGTGGATTCAGTCATTCAAGAAATTTTTGTTATGAAATAATTATAGGTTTATAGGAAGTTGCAAAACAATGTACAAGAAGGTCCCGTGTACACATTATCCGGTTTTGCTCAATGATAACCTCTTGCAGAACTAGATATAATATCAAAACCAGGAAATTGACATTGGTACAATCCATAAGCCTATTCAGATTTCACTGGTTTCACATGCAGTCATGTGTGTATGTGTGTGTGTGCGCTTCAATGCATGATAAGCTTTTATCATAATAAACTGGCTGTAGATTCTTGTAACCATCTCCACAATGGAGATACAGAACTGTTCCATCCCCAAGGACATCTCCCACCTACTGTATCCTCTCCGTCCTTAACCTCTGGTAACCACTAATCTGTCCTCTGGCTCTATAATTTCATTTCAAGAATGTTATATAAATGGGGATTTAATCTTTTTTAAAATTACCAATCATTTTTTAACTAATCCTTTCACCACAGAGTTCTGAGTTAAGGATTTCTACCCAAGTATTCCTCAGGAGAGGTGCTTAAACTAGGGAAACCCAACTGATAGGGATCCAGAATATGGTGCCTGGAGGGACAGGCCAGGAAACAGGAGAGCACTTGTACTTATTAAGCACTTACTGTGTGTCAGGCCCTGTGCTCAGGCTTTAAGTGGGCTTCCTGCCGTACAGCGCCCCGGGAGGCAGACTCCGCCTTGGGGTTCGTCCCCACCCTCACCCAGCACACACTCTTTACGTCCTTTGCATACGAGCTCCTCATTGGGTCACCATCATCCCGAGAGCAGGGGTGTCTCTCGCTCCTCCTGGAGTGTGTGGGAACCATGGGATCTCTGGCCGTTGAGTGTTTCAGTCAGATCCCCCTCCCCTGGGCACGAGGCAGCTCTGGCTGCCCAAGGGGCTGTGTGTGGCTCTTGGATTGTCCTTGCTGCCACCTCCCAGCTGCTAGGACCAAACGCCACCTGGGAGCTGGATGCAGGTGGCCTTCAGCATTGGCATTACTTCCTGTAGCCACCTGGCTGCCTCAGGTTCTCACTTCTGAAGATCTAGAGGGAAACACTCGCAAACACTGCTGGCACCCTTGGCATTCGCAGGAATTAAAGATTAATGGAGAGGAACTCATTGTCCTAAATCCCCAGCTGCATATGAGTTTAGCAAATTCCCTTCTCGAGGTTATTAAGGCTCAGTGGCCAGGTGAGGCTAGGATGCCAGGGACAGAATGTAATTGGCCCAGTATCTGGGATTTGGGACTGAATTGGCACAAACTGGTGAACAGGGACTTTAAACCCAGGGATGGGTTACAGGCACTATTGAATTCTCATGTCTGGAGGGCTCTGAAAACAGAAGTGAACATGATGTGTCTGACCAATTAGTAAAGTAAAGGCATCAGCTAAAGGTTATTTTAGAGCCTCTGTTGCACTTCGGTTTTGTGAAATCTCTACTCTGTCAGTGGAGCGATGGCCTAATGCGGAGAAGATACAGTCTTGGTGTTTCAACTTTGCCTGACCGCCAATGGATATACTACAGCCAGTCTATAGGCAGAATCCTCTGCTATGATCTTCCAACGGTTTAAAGATTGAATATTTACAACCGTTTTGAAGTTGGAACGCCTGTCACTGGTTGGTTAGCGTTGTGGCCAAGTACGTCGTATTTTATTTATTAAGGCAAATAAGAATTGTGTTGTTGGGATTTTGTTGGACTAAGAAACCTGGAGGCCCCTTGAACAGTGCGACAGGAGATAGTTTGCATTTAACCATTCTTTCTAAGTTAGAACCCGAGGCCATAAAGCCGGATTTGCTTCAGAGAAGCTCGTATAAGGAGAGAAACAGTCACTGTGTCCTTGTCACTGGACACAGCTATGCGATTACATTCACCCAAAACGGTAGATGCTTTGCTGACTTTAGAAGTTTACTGATAAGTCATTAAACCTTTGTTCTTCGACCCTTTGTCTTGGAAAGCCGCACTTTCTCAGGCCCCCCCCTCGTTATAGTTAAAATAGTCCAAAGTTCTTGTGAGTCCTTCAAGGGCAAAAACGGATAGAGTCCCCTTTCGTGGAATCCAAATCAAAGCAAACAACATTAAAGCAAAGTCCAAAGTAAGTTGATCCTAAAAGAAACACTGGAAAATTTCTGTTTACAAGTAAGAACACCGTGGTGCACTGGAGATGGGATTTTTCCGTAAAGAGAAGTCCTTAGATTTATTGCATGGTGTCACTGCCCACCCTCTTCTCTTCGTAGCACGCATCCTTCTGTGAGGGGCACACTGAAGACTCCCCCTCTCTCATCTACAATCCTAACATCCAGAAAGGTGGGAAAACCAACAGAGGTTTTGTGTATCTGATGCCACTTGGCAGTAAAATCTGACCTGAACTGACTTAGGACTTAGGGCTTATTTATCTCACCTACCATGAACCTTCATATTTCATTGCAGAAATATTAACATTGATCATGGGGCAGTGCCCCGGGCGCCCTGCGAGTGGTGTCACATAAGTTATGCTAGATGTACTGCATTATCTTTCTGAAAATCTGAAAATCTTGGAATTCTGTAACACAGCTGCCTCCAGGATTCTGGATAAGGGATTGTGGACCTAAAACACAGCCTTTTTATTTTCCTGCTGCGCAAGCATCCGATGCCTTTTTTGATAGGTGAGGGGACCCAGCCAGATGGCCCAGGCTGTCAAGCCCTTAGTCCCGTCCCTGACAAAGTCTAAGGCGACATGATCCCACATTAAACCCTGGACTCCAGTGCTTTTTCTGCCCGCGTCCAAGCAGCGCGGCCTTCAGGCTGGCTGGACACAGAGGTGACCGTGGCACTGGCCCTCCTGCGCCTTCTCCACGCAGGCGAGGCAGGCAGGACCGCAAGCTCTAGGCCCATCGCCGCCCAGGTGTGTAGGACCTTATGGTAAATCCACTGAGTCATTCACCCGTTAATTTGTCAACCTTTCATTTCCTCAGTTACCGCTTACCGTGTGCCTTTTGCGATCTAAGTATGTCTCATGGAGATCCTCGTACAAAATGAGAGGGAGAGTGTGGAGTTCGGACTCAATCAGGATTTTCCCAGACAGTGTTTTATAGACTCCAAGGGATGTTAATAGATTTTAGAGGAAAAAGATTTTCACGATCAAGTAAGTCTTGAAAATGATGCATTAAACAGAGTCCAACAGGTTTCTTCACTATAGCACATTTTTGAGTCCTTAATAACAGAATATGCATGGCTCACCTCCAGAAGAGAGCATTAGCATTGCCCAAGGAAGGCCCGAGGACCTCTGGGTCTCTGCTTGCTCAGATCAGTTTCGTATTCTATGGAGGCTCTAGGAGTGCATTACGTAGAAGGTGGCATAGCGGAATGACCCATAAGGCAATGGGAAACGTTTCCACCCAGCTCAGTCTCTGAGTTGTCCAGGGCTGCAGGCTCTTGCCTCTTCCCACTGCTCTGAAGGTACGTGCAAGTGCAGGTGGGGCCCCGGGAGCACAGAGAATGCTCTTTCTGGGCCCATCTAACCTGGAAAAATAATAGCCCCTTGCGAGCAATTTCCAACCGCATCTCTTTGAATTTCTTCTGTTCCCTAGACAGCTTGCCTTCCATAGCATTATGCCAGGCATAGCAGAGAACATTACTGCCCCTGACCTGTTAGCATTTTGAGAACCAAGATTTCTCCCGATCCAAGAACATGTGGTGGATAAGAGGAGTCCCATTTTCATGACTGGTCTTACAGTTGAGTTAAGGTCTCGCCAACAAACACGGTCCAGTGTAGTAGTTAAATACACTTTTCTATAGTTAGAATGATTTACCTATGGAGATTCAATACCACTTTATGACTAATTCATGGGACAGTGTTTTACTTGACATAAGATACAGTCTTGAGGTAGGATGGGGATAGACAGATTCTTTAGTATTTGCTTCCTTAAATAATGATTTGAGTTCAATTTCTGAATTGGACTTGGGTTCTTTTTTCTGTGTTTATGGTTGCAGCTGTTATTATAATTATTATTTCTACCATTGACAGGAGTTGTATCACTTAATTTCTATTTGATTTAGTTGCACCTCAGTTTTACCAGAGGAAAATGGGAATTTGTAAATATTATGAAGAGATGCCTGTGAAATTGGGAACACCCCTGGAGAGAAAAATTGTAGGTATTAAGAAATGACTTTTTTTTTTGCGGTACGCGGGCTTCTCGCTGTTGTGGCCTCTCCCGTTGCGGAGCACAGGCTCCGGACGCGCAGGCTCAGCGGCCACGGCTCACGGGCCCAGCCGCTCCGCGGCATGTGGGATCTTCCCAGACCGGGGCACGAACCCGTGTCGCCTGCAATGGCAGGCGGGCTCTCAACCACTGCGCCACCAGGGAAGCCCAAGAAATGACTTTATTTTTTTAAGTGATCACTGTGTAGTGAGCACCCAACAAAAATATGACTAGGAGGTACGAATGATGGTACCGTGAAGGGAGGGGCCTCTTCTGTCTCCTTATGTACTGAGCCCCACAGGGGTAAGTGTAGTAACCCAGTGCTTGCTGAGTGCCTGAAACACCAATTAACGACCGTCAGAAGGAAGGAGGTTGGAGGAAGGGAGGGGTCCGTCTTCTGAGCCAGCGAGTAACAGACTATCACCCTTGTCTTGTCTGGAACCCAGGAGATGTGTCGAACTCTTTTCTTCACATACTATTTTTCAATATTCCAAATTTCCTGAGATGTGTCCCTTCCCCTTCTTGTGTGGGTGAGTGAATCATCTCATTGATCAGACTTTTGGAACTTGGTTAGTACAGCTGGCATGGTTCACTACTTTTCCGTTTTTCAATTCTTTACGCCCCAGCAAACCTGTGTCTTCGAGCAGTGGGGTGAGCCCACCTTTGGACTGTGTGCTAGCGTGCTACTAATGTTTGAATCACTTGATCCTTTCAAAACAGGCTCTGCAAACCCAAGGCACGCTCAGCCCAACCAACATTTTCCTTCCCTAATTGTAGAAGGGTCCACTTTCCTCCTGGACCTTCCTCCCCACACCTCGCACGTTTCCTTCTCCCCGACGGGCCGTGGCACACAAGGCCAGGGGCGTGTGGTTCAGAAGACAGAATGCTGGGCTGGGAGCCAGGAGACCAGGGTTGGGGTCTGGGTCCCCACCTTGCGTCTCATCCATCCTGGGGGCTTAGGCAAATCTCTCGGCTTTTCTAGTGTCGCATTAGCCCACAGGGCTGTCCTGGAGCACCACAGGCTCAGCGCGGAACACTTGCTTTTCCCTGGTCAGTGCCATAGCCGTGAGTTTTCCTGGACCCCTTATGGTCACCTCATTATAGTGTCCTTGGAATCAACCAAGGCCCATCTATCATCTATCTGTCTGTCTGTCTATCTATCATCTATCTACCTACGTATCTGTCATTTATGTACTTAATTTTTGTGGCGTCTCTCTTCTGAAGCCATGAGATCACCCGGCGGCGAGGACAGACGATAGAACGGTCACCTCTCTTGCTGGCAGGGGAGAGGGTGTTGGGCAGTGATGTCCCTGAGCTGGGCACTGAGTGCTGGACAGCCTGACCCCAGGTCCTCTCCTGCCAGAAATCCCTGTGCACCTTAACTGGGGTGAAGTTGCCTGTTTGCCCATCTACCAGTTAAGACCTCAGGACCTATGAGTAGAGCCCCGTCTGCCCTGCTGAGCTCTGGCCCTCCTCTCGCACGTGGCTCCCGCACCAGCTCTTCCCCCACCTGCAGGCTCTCCCTGCTCCCAGCACCTCTCCCAGCTGACCTCACTGGGGACATGTGTGGGTGATGTGTGTCCATCATCACAGAGAGATTTGGAGTTTTAAGATGGTGCTTCCTTGTCAGTGTGTGTGTGTGTGTGTGTGTGTGTGTGTGTGAGAAATAGCTTTACTGAGGTAATTTGCACATCACACAATTCACCCACTTACAGTTTACAAATCGATGGTTTTTAGGGTGTTCACAGAGTTGTGTGACTACCGCTACAATCAATTGTAGGCTGTTTTTATTACTTCAAAAAGAAACCGCTTCAATTTCTCTTGAGCTACCACCCTTCTGTCCCCTCGTCTCCCTCCCGACCAGCCATAAGCAATCACTAATCTACTTTCTGTCTCTGTTTTTATTTACCAAGCAGATGGGGAATTAAGTAAAAACCTCTTCTCTTGCAGTGAAAACTATGCTTATGAACGGCCAGTAGTATAGGGATCGTTCCCCAAAGGGTCGGCCCAGTGAGGTGGGGTTGGGGGAGGCTCCAGTGTGTGACCGCCGAGGGGTCAGAGGTCACAGAAGGCTACGGGTCGTGCTTCCTTTCTCTGCCCCTGTGCCGGGGGACTCAGGAGACATTTCTTTCCCCAAACTACCCACCGCATCACTAAAGTGAAGGACTGTTGCCAAGAAGCCAATTACAGTGTGGACGCAGGGACCTCCAGGCAAAACTAGAACCTAAATTGTGCGATGCCAAAGCCGGAGAAAGCTTGGAACTCATGTAGGGCCCAGTTAGGCCCCATTCCGTGGATTTGGGAACTGAGGCTCAGAGAGATTAAGACAGGACTGGAATCCAGGAACCTGTAATCCTGGGTTTCCATTCTCTCAGCAGAAGAAGAAGCATTTCGTCAAAGTGTACATACAGCAAGTCAAACCGGGCTAGAAGGGTCGAGAGGGAATCTGCAGGAGATGCCAGTTAAACACGAAGAAAAGGCACTGCTGTCTCGTGATTAGAGCACAAAGCATCTCCTGGGAGCATCTGCCCTAAAGCTGTGTTAGCAATGGAGAGTGTGGTCTGACTTTATGGTGGAGAAGGCTGGCTGGTCACCTGGTCAGGTGACCAAGGGTAAAAGTCCCACAGGTGAGACGTGTCGGCCCAGTGTGCCCCAGTGGTGGTGCTCTGGGCCCGAAGTCATCCCTGAGGTGCCCGGTCTGAGGGCGTGGCCTGAGACTGGTCCTGAGACAAGATTGGGCTGCCCAGCTGAGGGTCAGCTACAGAATGAAAGGTTGTGCTCTTACGCTTGTCCAGGACACAGGAGACAAAGAACGCCTTTGTAACTTTCATATTGAAGGAGACTAAATACAAGGCGTGATCCTGGATTGGGTTTTGGACCAGAAAGAAAAAGGTGACATTGATGGGACTGTTGGTGGGATCTGAATGGGGTTTCTGGTTTGGACGGTAGTGTTGGATCAGAGCCGATTTCCTGATGTGGACGATGGTATTGTGATTATGTGGAAGAGTACCTTTGTTTTTGAGAACTATACCCTGGAAAATACACCTGGAGTATATAGGAATGATGGGGCATCAGGGTTACAACTTGCTCTCAAATAGTTCAGAAAAGAAGTAATGGGGAATGAAAGAGAGAGAGAGAGAGAGAGAGAGAGAGAGAGAGAGAGAGCAAATGGGGCAAAATTGGGAATCTGGGTGAAGGAGATATGGAAGTTCTTTGTACTGTTCTTGCATATTTTCTGTAAATATGCGGAATTATTAAAAACAAAAAAGGAAATCAACGAGCCCCTCCCTCGCACCCCAGTCCAAACCAAACCAAGAAAGCAAAGCACCTTCTCAGCAGGTCATCTAGTGCCTCCTCTTTGTTACTAGAAAGATTTCCAGAGAGGAACCTTGAATATAGTTCTTATTTGTATTACTTAAAAGTTCTTGTCATTTAAAAATGTCTCTTATTTAAACTCTCTGGAGGAAAAGTTTCTCTTGAATATTCTCAGAATCAAGAGAGTATTGGGAATCTTATTACCTCAAATATACTGTCATTCAGGTTGTTTTTACTATTAAAAACCCCCTGGGAACCGGGAGTGACAGATTGCCTGTTCACGTCCTGTGAGCGCACCGAGCCCTCATGCTTGACCTGCCACGAGCTTCTGGGGGGCCCGGGAAGGATCAGGCCCCCCGCCCATCCCCGGGACTCGTGTTAATGATCAGTGATCACTAGACAGAGGCCACAGCCTCCCGGCTGTTAAGGTTCTGTGGTCCAGCCCAGAGGCATCACTGAAGCAGTTGTTTTGAGACGTGTCAAGATGGAATGGGGGAGCATTCTAATTTAATAATAACCCCTTGCCTCTCAGACATAGGGGTGTGTGTGTGTGTGTGTGTGTGTCTGTCTACCTTTACTTATACCTGCACACACACCCACGCGTGCACACCTGTGACTTAGAACACGACATCCCCACACTCTGGATGTGCTCAGTATCTGCCCGCCTGTCTCTGTTCCCACGTTTTCATGCTGTCTTCTGTAGAGCCAGGACAGGCAAGTTTGTAAACTACATTGCCCAGAGTCCCTTGTCATTTCGGTGTCAGCCAGTGGCAAGCACTGTCAGGGGATTGGCAGGAGACAGGAGTGGCCCCGTTTCCTCTGGAAGTGCCAGCGGCAGCATTGGTAGCAAAGTTTGGCCTCGTGGTCCCTGCTCAGGTGGCCTGGTTTCCACACCGTGGCAGCAGGGGGTCTGCGGCAGCCGCAGGAGCATGGAGGGCCTGGCCTCCTGCAGAGTAACGCTGGTGCCAGCAGCCTGGGGGCAGCCCCGGGGGGCGGGGTGGAGGCACTTCCAGTGTGGCGGCAGATTCCTATCATTATTTAATCTCTGCATAATCTTCCTGCCCCCCTTTTCCCAGCCCCCCTTTTCCCAGCCCTTCCAGTGATTTGTGATCTACTCCCTGTATTAAATCCCTTTGGTTTGAAACACATAGGGTGGTCTCTGATTCCGCAGATTTTGAAGAATAGTTGGGAAATCCAGGGGGGTTTCTTGTCCGATACCTTGGCGATTGCCAAAGAGTCTGTGGTTATAGAAGCCAAGACAGGAAAAGAAATGGCCCGTTCCTGTGCTTCGTTCTGAAACTGAGAACTTCACGGACACGCAGAGAAGGCCTACGGCATTTGTTTCCAGTATCTTCTGTCCTTCAGACATTCGATGCAATTCAACACTTTCATTTCTGTTGTCTCCCAAGTTCGTCTTTCCTGCCAGTCTCACAGCAGAGTTGATCACCTCTCACGATACTAACAGGGCCGCCATCACCGTATTTCCTTTTGAGTCCTTCCTCTGGTTTATACTTTGGGGTTCAATACTTTATCTCTCCTGAACTTTGCTCTTTCATTGGTTTGCTCACTCTTTCATATTTAGCCATCCATTCAACCAAAACAAAAGTCGTTTTTCACCGAGCACCTACTCTCTCAGGCACTGTACTGGAATCTGGAGTTACAGGGGACCATACAGATGCGGGCCTCCCATTTAGTGAGGCCGACGGGCTAGTAGGTCAGCAGTTTCTATGTGGAGAGAGAACTGCTGCAACCAGAGCCACACTGGACCCTCTCCTACCCTTTCGGTAAAAATCACACTCTTGATATTCCCCCAGTTATATGTGTGTGGGTCCCCATGATACCTATACCTGGTACAAGGAAGCACTGGCCTGGCCTGATGTAGAACGTAATTCAGTAAATGATGGACATAGTTAAAATGAAAATAAATAAATAAAATCTGGACACAATAGTTTTTCAGAAGGCTATGAGAGTCTGGGACTAACGGGCAACCCAGGAGAAGGAAGCCCTCAGCAGCCTTCTGGCGGCCACGGAGGTCCACAGATCAGGAGCTCACCCTCCTGCCCCAAACACGCTTGCTCTGTGATCCATTCTCTACAGCATCGCTGCCTCGGGAAGGAGACCCCCGTGTGTGGCCTAAGTCTGCCCTCAAGGTTTCTGCAGTCCCTGTGGTGGCTCTTCCAGAATCTTCTCTCCTCTTCCGTTCAGAGCCCAGCGTCTCAGGCTCCGAATGCCATGTGTGCTGGAAAAAAATCTGCATTTTCCCCGAAAGGGGGTTAGGTCATTCAGTGCTAGGTTCTGAAGATGGCGAGTAAAGGAGAAATCTTAGAGCTCCCCTTAAGTTGTCCCCAAGGATGCTGCCTTTTACTCAGGCAATGACCAGCCTGGAAGGGACCCTGGCTGGAGGGGCAGCAGCTCTCCTGTCCCATTTTCCTCTAGTGCCCGGAATTGCTGGTGCTATTTTTAAATTGTTTCTATCTCTCTTTAAAACACTCTTTTGCCCAAGCCCTGCTGGGTAACTCAAATGTGCATGGACACAAGTCCGTTGACTATATTTGTTGATATTTGTTTTCCTTTTCTTATGATTTCTTGTATCGTGGGGTCTCACCACATGCATTTTTAACTTATTTAAAATTAACTTTACCTGTAACCCAGCTGCTCCCTACCTCCCAATACTCATCCTTCCACAAGAAGAGAGAGACAAGGATGAAGTAGTGCGGGGTGCAGGTGATTTGGCCTGCATGCCAGCTCAGTCGTGGGTAAGAGCTGTCCCTCTGCTGTGTCCAGTCCTTCTGTCCAGGGAGGGATGTTGACAAGGAAGCAGCCTGTCCTCGTCCATTGTGCTCACCTGCGCGAATTGCAGCAGAGAGCGTAGGAGTTGGCCGAGGTAAGAAGAGAGGGCGTGAGGAAGGCCTCCCAGGCAAAGGCCTTTTGAAAATACTGTGAGCCCTCTGTATCCAAGTTTTCAACCAACTGCAGATACAGAGGGCCAGCTGTACGGTGCCGTTTTATGAAAGGGACTTGAGCATCCACAAGATTTTGGTATCTGCTGCGGTCTTGGAACCAATTCCCTGCGGGCAGGAGGGCTGACTGTATACAGGACTCCAGGCGAGAGCCCAGGGCACTTGCCAAAGCTCTGTAATAAGTCTTGGTCCCTGGGGAGGGGAGGGTAAGTTTGGAGGAAGTAAGCAGGGTTTATGGGACACACTAAGGCACTTGGAGAGCGTCGAGAGATTTTAAGGAGGGGTCTTGTTCAACTAGGCTTGTATTTTAGAGAGAAGACATCCCAGTGGCCAGCCCTACCCAGTAGGGGAATTACCCTACAGGGCAGCAGGTGAATTAGGACCCTCTCACAGTAATTCAGTTGGGATGACCGGTGATGGTAGCTTAGGATAGAGGCACTGGAATCTGTGTGCAGGAGTTTCAGAGTTTTTCTAAATTCAGTTTTGATGCTTTCAGTCTTGAAAAGGTCTTTAAATTTTCCTTGGACACTCACTTTTTTCAGTATAAAAGAATCAAACACATGTGGGTTATTTCACTCCCCCAAAAGAAGTGGGTTTACAATTTTTAGGAAACTGGTGCTTGGCAGCCAGCTGTACCCAGATAAAATATCTCTGAAGAGTGAGTTGTCGGTGCTTTGACTCTCAAAACCTATTCTAAAAAGTTAAGAATAGGAAACCGCCTTGGGCTCAAATACCATGTGAAATGAAGCAGCGTGTTTGTTGAATGACTATCTTGCCCCCAGAAATAAATCCTTGTGGGGAGTACAGGATGAAAATAAAAGTAAATGAGGCCTGATTCCTGCCCTGCACAATTTATAATGAAGTAGGATAATGAAATGACACACATGGGGCTATTAATTATGTAGTTAAGTGTTAGGGATACTGTTACTGGCTTGAAATAAAGTACTGCTTTATGGCCAGCAGAGAGATGAGTAGCTCGGAGTTGCTTGGAGGAGGTGGGCTTGGAGTAGTTGGAAGGGCTGCAAAGAGAGAGAAGATAGATGGGCAGGCAGAGGCCACACAGGGCTGGGCGTGAGGGGACTGTCCTGCGGGCCCTGGACCACGCCAGCGTTCACTCCAAATAGAGCTGCAGTGCACAAAGATTGCAACGACTGCAAGCTCAGTGGAGCCCCAAGCCCCTTTTCTTAAGCAAAGAGCTTACTATTTTGAGTGATGAATCTGTGTCCTTCTTGAAGTGTTTAATTCTCCTGGGCCCAGCGTTTGGACAGGAAATGCAGCCCTGGTCTTGGCATGGTTTCACAGAGAAAGGGAGGCTTGTGTGGGGTTACCCTGTCCCACAAGGAGGAAGAGCCCCTCTTCCCATCCTTATGTGCATCCGGAGCCACTAAAAAGGGGATCAGCCCATCCTTTTCCCAGGAGCTGTGCTGCTTCCAGACAGGCTGAGGGATTTTTTTTTTTTTTAGGCTGAGGGATTTTAAGGAGGAATGGATTTATTTCCCCTTTTCCCAGCTCTCTCCACTCAAGGGGCAGCGTGTGGAGTGGGATTTCCTTATGGAGTTGGAGGACAGCATGAGATGTAGCTATTGTCTTTATTGGGTCACTTGTCTCTTCCTAAGTATAAAACCATGAATTCCTTGCAGCTTAAAAAACATATTTTTAGACGCACTTTGATCGGTCCGAATGTCTGACTGACTGTCACATGGGGCCCTGGGAAGGGCCATGTGATGGCCGAAACCTGGAACCTCTACTTGGCGTGGGACTGCAAGCCCAGAAATGAAGCGCATCCTTAGTTTTAATCGCGAAGCCTTGTCAGAACCCTTGCTGTGAACGCTTCAGCCAAGCGGACACGCCCTTCCCCAGGGTCTCAGGGTTGTCGGAAATTGAGAAGATCTTTGATATTTAATAAAACTGCCTTCCGTTTGTCTCCTTTGAAAACAAATCAGAATAAGCCCAAACCTCTGCACTTGACTTGCCCATTGAATGCGTGTGTTAGTCAGGATGGGCTGGGTTACCCTGCAGTCAGCAACACCCCTCCCTCCCCAAGTCTCAGTGGCGTAAAACCCAAAAGGTTTTCTTCTCTTTCTCACTACACACTGAGTAGAGAGTGGGTCGGGGCCCTTCTCCGCACCAGCCTCAGCCCAGGAGTGGGGCAGTCAGACCAAGTACCATCCCCAGGTCTGCTGGTCCCCAGGCCAGATGTAAAGAGGTGCCTGGTGGGTCACCACTGCTTTCTAGAGCTCCTGTCAGGACACACATCACCTCTGTGTGCACTGCTGTGATCTCGGCCAGACCCCAGGCCGCTTCTAACCTTAAAGGGGCAGGAGAGGCGGTCCACGGTGTAAGGAGAGCTGGAAATTCGGCGACTCCCAAACCGTGTGACCCCTGAAGGGTGGGGATGCAGTGATGATGTGGCCTGGCCTCATGGCCTGGAAGCCTGAAGGACAGTGATTTTCTCTCGTTAGCTCTTGCTTGTAGGCAAATCATGTAAGTTCGAAGAGATCTCATCTCCTTATCCTTTAAGCAGGAAATGGGTAGGAAGGGATGGAGAAGGGAAGGGAATAATCACACCTGTTCGACCTCCCAAGTAGGAATGCTGTGTGCATGAAAATAAGGCATCGCCCGTGAAAGTGAAATGGGAAGGAAAGGGATTAGAAGTATTTTAATGTTGTGCCAGAGAAAGAAGCCCCCAGGGAACTGCAGCCCCGAAGTGGTCCTCGTGTGTGTCTTAGGGTAAGGGTGTGTGTCTTAGGGTAAGGGTGTGTGTCTTAGGGTAAGGGTGTGTGTCCTAGGGCAAGGGCAGTTGTGTGTCTTAGGGTAAGGTTGCAGGTTGCAGAAAGTCCAAAATAGCTGTGGCTTACATAGTCTAGACATTGGTTTCTCAGATACAAAGCTGAGGGGCACGTGGTCCAGGGTGGGTGCAACCGCTCCCAGATTCTCCAGATTCTCGGTGTTCTGGCTCCCCCCACCTTGCTTCCTTGCCATTCTCTGAGCGTCTCCCTGTTTCAGCCCAAGTGCTCCGGAAGCCAGAGCTTGAGGCCAAAGCGCAAACGCATCAGCACTTCAGTGGCAGTGTGACCCCAGGAAGCGAGGGGGAAGTGAGGCCAAGGAGGAGGGAGGGAGACACGAAGAGCTGGTGGTCGCAGATGCGGCCAGTGGTTTCGTTCCGTGTGGGGGTGTGGGGGTGGGGGGGGGTGGGGGGTGGTCTCCAGAAAGGCCCCTTGGGGCTTGGACCAGAGGAGGAGGGGAGAAGAATCTGTCTGCCCAGCCCCCTTGGTCCACGTGGGCTTCACAGGGCATCAGGACCCCACCTTCCAGGGGGGCACTGTCTGCCTCTCCTGCTCGGGAAAGTCAGAGCCCAGGACAGCAGCAGAAGCATCCAGGGCACAAGGGGCCGGCTGGTGAGTGAGCAGCAGCCAGCCGGGCTGTCGACTCACATGCCTCCATCTGCAGCCCAACGGCCCGGCCAGGTGAGTCAGTGGACCTGGAGAGCAGGTCCCCTGGTGTCTGCTCATCAGAGGCAAGGGGGAAGCCGTAGGGCAGGTGAGGGGCCTCTGACGAGGTCTGGAGCAGCGTGTAGAACCAGGAACACCTGCTACAATGGGCCCAACCCCGCCAAGCAGGGGAAATGTCGTGCACTATGACCTCGCCCACAAGGTGGGATGGAACTCAACGAACCTCTCTTTAAAAAGTCGAAACCCTCTGTGGTGTGCAAGAGTGTGGTGGGTGTCAGGTGACCCTCTCAGAGGATCATTAGTGGCAAAGAGCAGAGAAACCATGGCTGAGCAAATCTTGGGAGGTGTACAAACTGACGTATTTCATAGGCCAGAATGGCTGCATGGGCCCCAGCCATCACATCTACATACCTCCTACCAAGGAAAATGAAGAAGAAAGTTTGTACACGACCTCCTTGCTGGCCTCCCTTTGGCCAGAGCTCAGTCCTAGCACCACACCGAGATACGAAGCAGCATCGTCATCCTGGGTGGTCTTCTGCTCAGTTGACAACTGGCAGATGGGTAGAACAGAACACTGGGACCGCCCGGCACTTAGTGCCACAGCAGCCAGGGTTGAGGGGCCCTGAGCTGGTACAGCAGTGTCCCCACTGTGTGTCCTTATTGCAGAGGGGTACAAGAGGGGTGGGGGAGGGGAGGAGACTGGGGTGCATGAATGGGGGGCACCCGGGGGAAGGCAGATGTGCAGGAAGGACAAGGGTGGAGTGGGGAAGTGAGAAAGGGGGTGAATGCAGATACAGAAAGAGGGGCAAGAGGCTCCCCCCAACTCCCAGCCTGGGCTCTCAGTTTCCATGGAAACCACAGACTTTCTGATGGCAAGAGAGGAAAATGAGTGTGAGGGTGGGTTCTTTCTGGCCAGGGCTGCACAGACCTCGCACTGACCTTGACCTCATCAGCCCAGCGACCCCTGCCCTGAAACCCAGCCAGGCAGATACCCACCCACACCTACCTTCTGCCTCACTGCCCTCACACTAAGGGCAGACTAAGAAGTCAGGCAGATTCCTCCCAGGGTTGCCTGGTGGGGATTTACCCCATCAGCCTGGCGTCAACTCGGGATCCTCTGTGCCCCCCACTGCACCCCGAAATGGCCCTTCCTGTGTCTAAGAGGCTTCTGGGGAGAAAGACCAAAGGAGTATCCGGTCTGCTGGAAATTAAGGCCGAACTAAGAATCCCCACCCGTCTCGGGCCATTAGGTCTCCTAGGGGAGCAGAGACACGGTTCCATCTGGGGGGCCGGCTTTGGCCTCCCCCACGTGCATCATGACCGAGCAGCCTGTGAAGAGAAGCCCCCTGCCCACCTGGCAGTTCCTGACCCGAAACTTCCCCAGACCTGCCTGAACAGAAACCGCCCCGTTTCCCAGCCAGCGCAGCCTCTGCTGGTCTCGCTGCACCCTCCTTCAGCCCCAGGAGGAGCCCCGCAGGACGCTCTCGCAGTAGAAGCATCCACTCAGCCTCGGGCCTGCGTCGTGGGGTGTGTCTGGCACCAGGAAAGTTTTCTGCGCTTTCTGGGTTCCCCGCCTGGGGCAGTGGGAATCAGGGAGGGGCTTGGAGACCTGTGAGCAGGAAGTGACTTTAGATATCAAAACGTGGAATCATCACGGGGCCGCCCGCCAGCTCAGCTCTCAGAGGGCGAGGCGGGCAGTGTGATGAGAAGGGGTTCAGACCGGCTCCCGCGGCTACTGTGCAGCCTCCGTGGGCGACAGCCTCTCTGAGCCTCGGTTTCCACGTCTGTAAAAGGAGGATGACGTAGACCTGACTGTGTTGGAGGGGAGGCCCTGGCTCGTCCTGAGTAACGTCTGCTTCCTTACGGCCCCTCGGCCCGATTCCATGCGGGCAGCTTGCAGGTTCCGCCATCGAATGCGGACGGAACCCAGCAATGCCGGGCACGTGCTTCCCTGGAGCCGCGGCCCGTGAGCGCGGCCGGCGGCAGGACCGCAGGCCTTCCAGGTGCTCAGCGGGGCCGGCGGCTGCCAGTGTCCTTCTGTTTGTCCACGTGGACGACAAGCCCCAGCGGGCGTGCGTGCTGGACACGAGGAGGGGCCTGGCGCAGCTGTCCTCAGCGTCGGCCCCCCGTCACCTCCGGGAGCTGCAGCTCCTCTACAGATGGTGGGGGACCCCCGGCTGGTGCCCGGAAGGCGGCCCGCAGCCCTGAGGCTGCCAGGTTCCGCAGTGGACAGAAAGGGCTGCGCTGAACCCACCCCCATCTCAGCAGGACGCCTTAGTCACAGCTCCGCCACGCCCCGATCCCCACCCACCCCCTTCCTGGGCATCCCCTCAAATCTTTTCCCTTTAAACTTTTTCCTAAAGAATAATATCCCTCGACCGTTTCCCGCAGCAGAGAAGGCATTCATGGCCAGTGGAAGGGGCATCCTGAGGGTGCAGGTGGTGACGATGGCTCTGTCGCCAGCTTGCTGGTGACCCTGAGGACCTCGCACGGCCTCCTGGGGTGGCTCCCTGATTCATTCCAGGAGGTGGCAGCCAGGGGTGTGCGTGAAGCAGTGGCCTTGGGCGTGGG
>NW_020171817.1:969985-999678 GCF_003031525.2 Neophocaena asiaeorientalis asiaeorientalis
AGATGGGCAGTGCCCGGCAGGGAGGGCCGGGTGAAGGGTTTACAGAGGGGCGACGGGGGTGACGAGACAGTGAGGTCACGCCGTGCCAGGTGGGTCGGGGCTGGGGCAGGAGGCTGCGGCTGAGTCAGCATGCTGGACGAGGAGCTGACGGGCCCGAAGGGCTGCGAGACGCGGGGAGGGGCTCTGCGGTCGAGTCCCGGCCGCCCAGACCTGGCTGGTCACGTCTGTGTGGTGCGTGCGCGGCCGCAGCCTGAGCCATGGCCGGCCTCGGCTCGCGCTCCCGTCGCCACCCGCCTGCGTGACACTACTCATCCCACAGTGTTCAGGTGGATAAACTGAGGCAGGAGCCGCCCGAGGCCGAGGGGGGAGGAAGGTGGGGCTGTAACTCCCCCTGCTCGTTCATTCATTCGTTCACATCCGGCCCTGTGGTTGGCTGGTTCCCGGCGGCAGCCGTGCGCTGATGCTTTCTGAGTTCCTCTTCTGACCCTTCCTGGCCTCCCCCATCGTGCTCCAGCCCCTCCAGGCCCTACCACATCCTTGCTGCGCCGCCCCGGCCGCAGCCACACACTGGTGCCTTTGTGCCGTTTATCTTGCGAGACCGGGGGCATCAAATGGCCTCTTTCCCTTGCTCTGCCCCGGAGAGCAGGGGTCTCCCACGTGTCGTGACTGATCACAGCCCAGCTGTCTAAACCGAGGATGGGATTGAAGGCAGCAGGCCTCGGGGTGGAGGACAGGCCACAGCAAGCCCCCCTCCGTCCCATCCTGCCAACGCCCAGGGTCTCGGAGCTCACAGGCGTCAGAGGGGAAGTGATGTTCCCCTGTTCCAATCTCTTTTTCCTGTTTTACTAGTTGAATCTTAAGGCTGGACAGGACCGGAAAACTTGAAATGTTCACTTCTGCTTTTAAAATGGAAAACCCAACAGAAACCATTGTCCAGCGAACTCCCAGCCAATAAGAGAGCAGAGCCAGGGGCCTGGGCCCAAGTCCCTGCCTGGCCACCAACAGGCTGAGTGGACACGGTCAGGTCACCGCATCTTTCACGGCCTTGGTTTCCACACTTGTAAATTAGTCGGGGTGGAGGATTTCTCCAAGGCTTCTCTGGTTTTCAACATGATGACGCTGAGTCCCAGAAACATTACTGTGAGCAAGTAATATGGTTGTAAAGTCAATTACCAAAAAAGGGTGCAACTATTCTGATTTTTTTTAAATGCAAGTGTTTTATTTTTGAAGGTGATTTGGAAAATGCAGTTGTCCCAAAGGGGAGGAGTATTTTCTTGTGCCATAAAAGGGGATCAGGGCTGGTGTGGTTTAAACTCATATTTATATTTCAGGTTGAATTGGAAACTCGCTTCCCCCTTTAAGCACTGGAGGGAATTAGTCACACTTCCTTGTGGAAGTGGAGGACAGATCCTCTGTGCTACTCAAAGCGTCCTTCAAAAAGTTCTGGGAACAAGCACTGCTGTGTGTATCTGTGAGAGAGAGACAGAGACAGAGAGATGGAGAGACAGAGAGAAATGGAGAGGCAGAGAGAGGGACAGAGAGAGAGGCTGGAGAGGGAGAAGGTGTGTGGATGGGGAAGAAGCAACAAAATGGTTCCGACACAGGCACTGACCTGAAGGGTTTGATCACCAGCAGGAGGGCCTAACACGCCGACAAATATAACAAAAATACAGAGTAGACTGGGGCTACAAACAAAGGGTCCTGGGGAGAATAATGGAAAGGGTGGTTAATTCTTGCTGGAAGGATCCATGGAAGACTTCCCGGAGGAGGTGGCATCGGCATGTGAGTTTTCTCTTAAGGGTGAGCTGCATATGTGTGGGTAAAGGGACTAGGGAGGCATCTGGGCAGAGGAAACAGCAGCTGCAGAGGTTGGCTGCTGGCTGCTCTCTCTCTCTCCAAGCCCTGGGGCTCCAGCCCTGGCCCTCTTCACGCTACCACCCGTTTTTTCCTGGGTGGAGCAAGATGCACAGCAGGTCAGCGCCCTGGTGCTGGGCTGGGGCTGCTCCTCCTCTCTCGGGGCGGCACAGGGCACCTTGTCAGCAGTCTGCAGGCAGCGATGGGAGGGATTTCACTTTGCTGAGCAAAATCTTTTCTTAGAATCACAGTTGATTCTTGCAAAATTTTCCTGTCACATAAAAGCCAAGAAGCCAGTTTTTTGAATGGGAGAAGAGGAATGTCTGAGGAAGGATGTTGTATTATTGCTGAGGTTCTTTCCACCTCCATGTCCCTTTATAATTGGAATGTAGAGGGGATGGGTAAGGATGAGACCATGGAACGGCTGTGAGCAAAGCCACGTCCTTGAGTGGACAAACGTTTTCACCAATGGTGAACTCTGCATCCCTGCAGCTCTTATCTGTTCATCCAGCTTCCAGGGTCTCTTTGACCAGCCTCAGTGCTGTGAGTTTTGAAGGACAGGGTGGGGAGAGGGTGAGGATTCTAAAGAGGAGCAAAGTGAATTCTCTTCCTTTCAAAGTTGCAAAGGAAAGATTAGACAACGACCCAGGCTGTTCCGAGATGTGGTGAGAAAGTCCTGTGTCCTGGGGACTTGAGGAGGCGTTCTTTGTGCCTGGTGTGGAGGGTCAATACTTCACCCCCAGTGACAGGCAAGAAGGACATTCAATAAAGCTAAGGAGCAGAAGCCCCAGGTCCTAGAGTGTAGCTGCTGATTGCTCCGCCTCTCTGGACCAAGCAGAGCTCTGGCTGCTACACTTTCTTAGCTGGAAAGGAACACGTGTTCTGCTCAGAACAGATGCTCTAAATCTATTACTACTGTGTCTGCGAGCTTTTATTTTTCTAAATTAATATGCATTAAATGCATCTTAACTATAGTGTTTGCGTGTTAGTAAGCCTTAAATGCATAGAACTGAACACATTTTTATTTTCTTTTTTTTACAATTTATTTATTTTTGGCTGTGTCAGGTCTTTGTTGCTGCGTGTGGACTTTCTCTAGTTGCGGCGAGCGGGGGCTACTCTTCATTACGGTGCACAGGCTTCTCATGGCGGTGGCTTCTCTTGTTGCGAAGCACGGGTTCCAGGCACGCGGGCTTCAGTAGTTGTGGCACGTGGGCTCAGTAGTTGTGGCTCACGGGCTTTACAGCACAGGCTCAGTAGTTGTGGCGCACGGGCTTAGTTGCGCCGTGGCATGTGGGATCTTCCCGGACCAGGGCTTGAACCCATGTTCCCTGCATTGGCAGGAGGATTCTTAACCACTGAGCCACCAGGGAAGCCCTGAGCACATTTTTAAAAATTAGGTATAGTCACCGTGATTTTAGTGGCTGTTTATTGAGTAGGGATAAGGGAATTTGCGTACTAGTTTTTCTAACTATTCTCAGTTGCTTTGATTTATCCTCCCAACCTCCCGTGTCATCTCTGGAGGCTGTCTAGGGTGGAATACCTGGACTCGAAGGAAACATCTAGAAGAGCAGTGTGGGGATCCGGGCCTACACATGGTGAGGAAAGCAGAGAAGCTGGGGGCAAAAAGGGGGCAGAGATGGGGAGGCAGTGAGCCTGGCGGGGCTGAGCTGAGCAGGGAGGGGCAGCTGGGAGATGGAGAGGAAGGGGTGAAATTAACTAGAGCAAACGTGCGCATGAGGCATGGAAGAGGCACCCTGCGCGTAGTCTTCATTTTTTTCCCGTGTAGAAATGAGACCAAAAGGGAAGACTTGTGGACACTTTCAGGCCAGATCAGCCCCCAAATGATGGCCTCTGGGAGGACCTTCTGTTGCTAGGGAGGCCTGATGGAGTGGTGATCCTAGGGTGGGTCCTAGGGTCTGCCCTCCTGGGAGCAAATCCTGCCATTCCTCCTGCCAGCTGTGTGACCTTGAGAATTGATCTCACTTCTCAGCACTTTAGTTTCCTCTCCTGTAAAAGGCTCCGTAAGACCTCCTGTCCCATAAGATTCTGTGAGGACCATGAGAGATTGAGCTCAGCCAGAGTTTAGAATAGTGCCTGCTGCACACACGCTGGTGAGCACCACTGATGTCCTGTGACTCGTCCATCTCACCTTCCCCATGGATACCCTGAAACACGCTGTGTGGTCTCAGCCCAATTTCCGGTTATAAAACAACCGGGTAAGGTCGCTTCTTGTGTTTGTGTCTGTTAGGCTGTTTTCAGCTGCAAATAATAAAAAGTGGCTTCTCTCATAAGAATGTCTATTTTTGTTTAACAGTAAGTTTAGTGGTAGATGTCCATCCAGATGTTTCTGTATCTCCCAGACTTTCTGCTTGATTTTGAGCCACTAAGGTGAGCCAGTCGGCCAAGTTTGAGCGAGAACAGAGAGATGGTCAAATCCAAATAGGTACATTTATGAGGTGTGGCCGCAAGAGAGAGGAACCACATTTTACAAACGAAACAGTTCAGGGCATACGTTTCCACGTGAGCGTTGTCCTTTGAGGTGGTCACCTTGGGAAGCAGCGTTCGCCTTCCAATGTGCTGTGTTGCTCACATGTTTTCAAACTCTTCTACTGGAATCTTCCTTAGAGGTAAGTTACTGAGACAGGCTGGGACCTGGGACCGTTTGCTGCAGTGCTTGCATCTGGACATACGTCTCCTCCAGCAGCAGAATACAAAGAAACTATGAAGGACTAAAAACAACTGCATGCATGAACAGTTGGGCCAAGTTATGAACAACAAAATATAGAAAGGCCAAGACCCAACTGCCACTTCTCAGGTGCCAGGGGAAAAAGCAAGGGCCTGCGCATAATCCCGCACATAAGGGCACCACCAAGGGGGTGGGCAGGCCACCTAAGCCACGCCCCCAGCCCCACCCACTGATCCGCCCCCAGCCCCACCCCATTTAAGAGACCAGCGGCCCTCTGGAGCGAGCAAGGGAACCTGTTACTTGTTTTTGTTCCCTTCTGCTGCAGCGCGGAGTCCCAATAAAGCCTTGCCTGAATTTCTCGGCTGGCCTCTTATCAATTTCTTCCGATTGGTAACATTACGGGTCACATACAAATGTTAATTTTATAGCGAGGTCCCATATTGGGCCTCAATAGGCGTGGCTTTTGACTTATGAGGCTCTGAGTTGGACAGGCGTTTTGTGAGTGTCTACGGTGTGCCAACGAGGAAGGAAATGACCACTTTTGTTATTCAATGACCACAGCCCAGGGACTTTGCATGGTGGTCTCGATCACCTCACCACGGCCCGAGCAGCTGGTACTATGCTCTCCAGTTTAGAGACGAGGGAATGGAGTTTCCCTAAAATCACACAGAACAGAGCCATGCTTGAATCCTGTGTTGTGTGACTCCATCTTTACCTACTTGCTCCATAGGCAAGGTGGTCACCCCCAAGGGTTTGTAATTAGTGGGGCATATAGGAAATGCACAAAATACCACTTGATGGTACAGAATGTAATGAGTGTCCTGGGAAGGTATAAATGTTTTAATAAAAGAATTCAGAGTCAGGAGAGATTCGTTTTAGCTGAGAGCATCAGAGGGCTTCACGGAGGTGGGATGGAAAGTGTGGGCACAGCATGGGAAGGGGCGGGTTAAGAAGGGTGAGGGGCCTTGTGTGGGACACATGGCAGGTTGGCCAGGGGCAGTGGGAAAGGGCTGGGAATGCAGTTGAAGCTGGTGTTTAGAGGTCAAAGACTGTATTGTATTTCATATTCATTGCAAAGCCCTTGAAGATTTCAACAAGGAAATAATATATTAAAATAAGTTCTAGAGAGATTAACTTGACAGTGATGTCCAAGATAGCTGGGGAAGAGATCTTGAGAGTAGGGAGACCATTTAGGAGGCTATTAAAATAGCCAAGACATGGCATAATGTTTCCAAGACATTTGGATTTTATGAACCAGCCAAGTTTCCCCCCAAATTTAAGGAACTGACATAGGTGTCCCAACATTTTATTTTGCTAGGTAATGGCACAAACAACAACCATCTCAGCCACTGTTGTTTCATAAGTGAAAAGACATGTCATCCTCCATAAACAGAGAAGACATTATCTCTGTATACATGACAGTCTTTCCCCAAAACGACATCAGGAACCTCCTATCAACATATGATCCCTCCTCCCAACACACACACACACACATATACACACACACACACACACCTACCTGTTATTTTCCTCGTTTCATAACAGAAAGGTAAAAGCTCAGTTTTGGAGGTGCCACTGGTGCTCCCCGCCGACTTCTAGGAGCGGCTGTCCCAGAATATTTGAGGTGCCTCCCTAACAGCCCTGCGGTCTGGGAATGAAGGAGCACACCCAGGGATCACTGTTAACACCCACGACTCCACCTGGACTAGTCCAGATGCTGGCATCAGAGCTGGCCTGCTGGCGGGGCTGGTCCGACCTACCAGCTGGCCAGTGGGCCATCAAGCCTCTCTCTCCAGAACTTGAACAGAATGAGAGGCTGTGTTTAGATTGCAGGGCACATTAAGGGGTGGGATAATCACTTTGAAACATAAACAATCGAGGTAGAGAAATGCAGGAGAACAGGACAAAGGGAAAAGGCCAGGTGGCCCCAGAGGAGGAAAAGTGAGCTGGAACCGTATCCCCAAAGCCTTTTCAGGTCTAACCTCGTTTCCCACGAGGCCTGGCTGCGTTTCCGTGTCTGTGTCAGTGACACGCCCTCGTGCCTCTGAAGAACCTCCTCAGGTTGACTGCTCATTTCTTTCTGGCAACCAGAGAGCCTTGGCTAGTACTGAAGTCAAGACAAAAACAAAGATCATTGATGTGAATGAAAGGGACACAGGTAGAGAGAAGCAGAAAAGGAGCAGTGGGTAAAATCTGGTGAGGGATCGAATGTGGGAGTGAGAGGGATATCACGGATCACTCCGGGGTCTTGATCTGGGGAGAGGAGGCGTGTCAGAAACAGAGAACAGGAACACGCAGGGGAGTTGCTGGTGAGAGGTGAGTCGTGTTTCCGTGAGCTGAGTTTGAGGTGCTGGTGGGGCCTCTCATACCACAGGGTCCCAAGCAGCGGGCGAGGGGAGCCTTGGCAAAGGGCGTCCTCCTCCTGCACCTCCTCATCAGGGAAAGAGACCTTTCTTGGAGGCGGGCCCTGGTCACAGGTAGAGCCCTGGACCCCGACTGCACAGGGGAGACACCCACAGACAAGGAGCAGCCACCACCATACACAAGGGCCCTGGTAGCCACCGTGGGGGCTGGCATGGATGGGCATCACAAAATGGGTCCCATGTGGGGAACGAGCATTAACAAATACCCATTTCAGAGGGCTTTGTTTTCTCCAATGCAACACGGCATCCACTGGAGGAGCCTGTGTAGCCAGAGAGCAGCCTGAGGGTGAAATCAGAACCTTCCCTTGGAGCCTTTCTGGAGGTGGGAGCAGGCTAAGTCACGGCTACCTGAATCTGTGCCAGGGCCACGAGAGACGCTTCTCCACGTCATCCGGGTCTTCAATCCTGCCAAGGCCATCAGAAAAGCACCGCTGGGCCTCGTTTCCTGCTGTGAAGCTGTTGGTAGAGCATCATCAAAAGAGCCTTTCCGATGGACCTTCCTTCCTGAAGGTCTAGTCCTGCTTGGTTCACGACCATCACAAAAGAGGCTCAAAGCGGTGAGCGCAGAGAACTTGGTGTTTAGGCTGGGGTGAGATTTCAGGGATGGAAGATGGGTCCCAGAAGCTCCACATGCAAGACAGGATTATGATGGCGTAGGAGTGGCTGCAGGGATGGAGAGGTGAGGGCTGCAGGGAGGGAGCTGGAAAGATCTGAGCAGTGAGTCTGACTGCAAGGTCGAGGTCAAGATGAAACCTTGAGAGGCGAATCACAGGCCCTTGAATTTGTCCTGTTCCATCAAACGAGGAGAGAGGCAGAAAGCACGCCACTCTCATCCAACGAACTTTTACGGAGCTTTTGCCATTAGCCAGACTCTGTCAGATGCTGAGGGTTCAGGAGAAGCTATAAAATACAGACCTTTATAAAGATAGTCATTGCCTTTTAGGCACTTTAAGATTCTCTTCCTCTCTTTACATCTCCATGTGTCCCTTTCTTCTGAGCCGAGGGGCTCATTCTGTGCCCAGTGCTTCATGTCCGTCATCTCGTTCAACTCTCTCAAACCTCCCTCCGAAGTGGGACGATTATCTTGTTTTACAGCTGGGACAACTGAAACCCAAAGAGATGACAGGACTTAAATAGGGTCCCATAGCTAGATTCAAATGACAAAGCTGGTGCATTTTTCTTCTCCCTTATGCCTACTTATTTTTTTTTGATGTTTTAAACATTGTATTCATTTTTGTTTCTAATCAAGTAATATAAACAAGTATTCTAAAAGTCTAATGCTTCTTAGAGAACAAACGTATGGATACCAAGGTGGGAAGGGGCGTTGGGATGAATTGGGAGATTGGGATTGACATATATACACTACTATGTATAAAATAGATAACTCACGAGAACCTACTGTACAGCACAGGGAACTCTATGCTCTGTGGTGACCTAAATGGGAAGAAAATCCAGAAGAGAGGGGCTATATGTACACGTATAGCTGATTCACTTTGCTATACAGCAGAAACTAACACAACATTGTAAAGCAACTATAGTCCAATAAAAATTAATTAAGAGAAAGGTAACGCTTCTAAGCTGGATCATGAAAACAGTGTTGTCTGGTATACCTTCTGCCATCTCTTCCTGCTTTCCAGAGCCAATGGCTTTCAAATGTTGGCTACCTCAGTTCTAAAAAATAGATTAGTGGTGCTATTTTTTGATGTGCTAATTTTAGACATTATTTATGTCTTCCAGTCATGATGTTTTAGCTCTCTCTGTTGGACGCTGTCTGTCTGCCTCTTCCAGATGTATTCTTCTTAACCCTGGGTGTTCCTGGGGAGGCCGACCTTCATGGATGAAGTGGACAGGCTCCCTTATCCCTCTGGCTTCGTGTTGGGTCTGGTTAGTGGAGGCATCAGCAGGAGACTGGATTGGAGAGGGGATGGGGGGATGGGGTATTTATTCCCCGGAATGAGACCCCTCCTCCTCTTCTGGCATGCTTCCCTATCAGCTGCTCTCTGAGGTCTGATAATTGCTTCTCCCCTTGCCCTTGAACTATCAGGTCTGGAGGTGGCAATGACTCCCTACTATTGTTAGCTCTGCTACTTCACTGTCTGTTTTCCTAAACCCTGTTCACGCTTTTGTTCCTGTGTTGTATTTTAATACCATTTACCCCTACCCCACCCCCATATAATATATTGCTTTTGTTGTGAGTGAGCACAATGCTTGCATTATTAAACTATTTAAATATTGCTGACTGTATAGCTAAGTAGTGAATTATGATTACATTTTCTTTCCTGAGCAGATTTTTGTTTTTTACTATGTTTAACTGCCTACTTAAAAAAAAATGCCTTTGTTTTCTGTATATCTGCCTTTAATTCTTTTCACATGCTTCATCAGATCTGTTAAATGCCTTTAAATGTTGTCTTCCTAAGGCTCAGACAGTTTCAGTTCTCTGTATCTTTTTCTTGGAGGGTGGGATCTCCAAGAGAAAGATATCAGTCTCCATAATAAATCAGTCTCCGTGATGAACAGAACTTGGTGCCATGCATTCTGAAATTAGAATCATAAACTGACAGACTAACAAAGCGAGGAAAACAGGGGTTTAATTACCCAGGATCTCTTCACTGGTTGTGAAGATTTTACTCTCCTTGGCAAATATGGTGGCCACTTACAGATCCTAAGGGTGTTACTAAATACCATGATCTCTTTCAGATGTGTCTTAATGCTCACCCCTTTCAAACAGCATATTTAAATTTACTAACTTTTAGCAATAGGGTCTGCTTTCTCCTTTCTCGCTGAGGACCAAGGGTTTCATCTTCATTTCCCAATCATCTCAAGGTCTAGCTAACCCACAAGGCAATTTTTAGATGTACTTTTCTGTAAAAGAAAGTCAGGAGATTTTATGTGTTCAAGAATTGGTGTGTAACAGGCCCCAATCTCTGACTGATTAACACGTTCTTCTTGCAATGTAGTTCTTATAAACCTAAGATCTCTATTTTGAAATTCTAAAACTGTGGTTTTATCCTTGACAACTTTTTCCTAGAGACCCTTCTCTGGAGCCCTCTGGCTACGTGCTGGGACTTTCTTTCAGCATCATCTGGTACTTCCCTTTTCCCCAACTGTGTTGGATTTCCTGTTTCCTAGCTATTTCTTGATTTACTCCCTTGTTTTGCTGGAGCATATCCTTTAGCAGCTTCGTGAGAAAGAATACACAGAAGGTAAATTTTCTTGTGTTCTTACATGTCTAAAAATGTATTTATCCTGCTTTTTACTTTATTGGTAGTTGGACAAGTATAAAATCTTGTGTCACAAGTTATTTTCCCTCAAAAATGTGAAAGCATTGCTCCACGCTCTTCTAGCATCCAGTGTTGCTGGAGAGAAGTCTGAAGCCATTTGATCCCCATTGTTTGGTTTGTGATGTGTTCCCCTTCAGAATTTTCTTTTTAACCTGGTATTCTGAAATTTTATGACATATGACTTTGTTTTGGGTCATTTTTAATTTATTGTGCTGGGCATTCAGTGGTCTTTTTCAGTTTGGAGAATCTTAGCTTTCAGATATGGGAACTTTTCTTTCATAGTTAAAGTCTTGTAGAGCCTTGTATATACATGCATACATATGTACGTTTCTTTCCTTCCAATTTACATTTTGCCTCAGGAATTCCTACAGTTTTATTTGAAACTTGTGGATTCTCCTTACGTCTTTTATCTCTTTCCTCTGTCTCTCCTTCTGTTTTCTGGGAGATTTCTTTGACTTTATCTTCTAATTGTTTAATACAATTTTAATGATCATATTTCTTGTTTTCTGGTTGTTTCATCTTAAAAGCACTTTGTTTTGGTTTTACATACTTAACATCCTCTCTCTTTTTCTAAGGAGATGATCAGTTAAAAAAATTTTTTTTTTAATTATTTAAAATTTTTTCTTCTGTTTCCTGTATTGTCTGTTTTTTCGGGGTTCCTATTTTTGGTGTGTCTGTTTCAGTTTCTTGTACCTTGGAGACTGACTTCAAATGCCTTGAACCCTTAGCTGACTGGAGCCTCTACGTTCTTCACGTTGGGCTTTTTAACTGGCGGGCATTCAAAGTCCAGTGAGTGGTGAGCTGGACATTTTTCTTGGGGACTCCCATATTTCAATATCTAAAGGTTCTTTGTTTTGGTTTATCCAGAAAATAAATGTCCATATCTTTACCTGCAGGAGAAGTGCATGCAGTGGTGGGCTGGCTGAGTGGGGATGCCTGGCATGGCTCAGTCTTCCTTGTGTGACTTACCCCAACCCCTCATTTTCATTTCTCCCTACCTTACACCGTGTCTGACGTCCCCAGGTCTGGAGAATCCCAGGTTAATTTTCTCCAGAACACAGTCTCCCATCCCTGATGGGGTGGGGGTGAGAGTGCAGTAGTGTGTGTGGGGCTGGGGAGACTTGCTGGCAGAAACGGGTAGGAAAGGGCACATGGAGGTCCAACCAGCCCACATGCAGACTTTAGCTGGCTCTCCTGTTTCAGGCCCGAGACTCACAACTGTCTTTCTGGGTGTCTGATGCCTTAAAAGCTGAAAGCTCTGTGGGCTCTGGATGAGGACTGGCCCCAGTTTTTAATCTTTTTACCCTTTTACCCCCTCGCATGCAGCTTACTGCTAAATCTTTACCATTTTTCCATCTGCATTTCGTCTTCCAAAACACCATTAAAGTCTTTCCTTTGCTGAAGTCTCCTGCTCTCTTTTAGTTCCTTCCTTGTCATTTTAGTGGGGTCTCTGGAGGTCAGGGGTTTAGTTAGGAGTCCCACAAGCCACACCTTGAACCATAAGGTGGTCCTGCCTTCCGGGAGGTAACGTCAGTATCTACTTTGAGGGTTTCTCCTGCACTTGTAATAACAAAATGATCTCCATCCTTCTGTTGACCACAGCTGGTGACCAAACTGTAGTCTGGCTCCTCTTCTTAATGAGGCCTTGACCTTGGCCCCTGTCCTGTCCTTGGCCTGCCCAGTCCAGTCTTAGCAAGAATTCTGCTAAACCCTTTTAGTGAGAATCCACTCCCCGCCCCACCCCCACCCCCACCACTTTGATGTCTGATCAAATTGCTCATCCCCCACCCTTGATGTATATGTCCTTGGCCTTCAGCAAGAATCCTGTTAGGTCAGATTAGCAAGAATCCCCTTACCCCTCATGCTCCTCTTAGTGATTTTCCATCCACTGACTCCCTCACTCTGCTCGTTGGCTATAAATCCCCACTCGTCCTTGTTGAATTTGGAGTTGAGCTCCATTTTTCTCCTCTATTGTGTTACTCCTATTACAATAGTCTTGAATAAAGTCTTCTTTACCATTTTAACAAGTGCCAGAATAAGTGGTTTTTTTGACACTGGCCATTGGGAACCAGTGTTCAACCAGTGGCTGAAGCTGGTTTGAGAAAGCTGGCCTTTGCCTCAGGAATGCTTTGTGTGACCTGCGTAGTACAGAAGGTGCTTTTCTAGGTCATGGTTTTTCAAACTGTGAGCTGCAACCATTTGCTTAGTCACAGCCAACATTTAAAACATGAACTCAAGTAGTTTAGAAAACACCATTGTGCCTTGCCTGTAGGTGGGGCAAGTGTTGACTCATGAAACCTTTGTTTCAGTTTATGTGTCTGGGTACCGGGTCAAGGTGTAAATATATTTCTTGCCATGGAAACCGGTAAAATCTGAAAACCACTGGTCTAGGAAGTAGATTTGGATCCTTTGATTTGTTTTCCTAAGAATGCTCTACTTGTCAGACTGACACTGCCATATCTATTTTAGAGAAGATGGATTTGGTTAGGTAAGTTCTCAGCCACTGAGTCCTAAGACATTGATTTCTCAGTTTGTATTATACCATAACCTTTTCAGCATTCTCTCTTTTTTTTTTTCTATATACCATCTCCCAATTTTATTTATTTTATTTTTAAAAGATTTTATTGGAGTGTAGGTGACCTATAACATTGTGTTAGTTTCTGCTCTACAGCAAAGTGAATCAGTTATACATATATCCACTCTTTTTTAGATTCTTTTTCCATTACACAGTATTGACTAGAGTTCCCTGTGCTATACAGTAGGTCCTTGTTGGTTATTTTATATATAGTAGTGTGTGTATGTCAATCCCAATCTCCCAATTTATCCCCCCCCCCCAAGCATTCTCTTTTGCTTAAAGCATTTCTTTAATTTTGTCTTGCTTAAGGAAGCCAGGATACATAAGAACTTTGTTTCAGAATTTGATGGGTAGGTGAGGGTGTATCAGGAATTAAACAGATCAAAAGCAGCAATGAAACCCACCCACACATTTCTGTTTGGGGTAAAACTAAGCCTTTGTGAATAATTTACATGTCAAATCATTAGCTCTTGGGACCCAAAGGAAGGAGAACCTGATTCACCTTTTTATTACTTCCCGGTGGGAGGAAGGAATTGTGCCGTAAAATTAGTGGCAAGATTTAATGCCTGGAAAGCACAGTATATGTAAAACTGATTCTGTAGGTGATTCTACAGAAGAAGAATAAGAATTCAAAAGGCCATTGGAGGCTCTGTGGTTGGCATGTCTTCAGGGCTTTTGGTGGCTGTGATTTAAACTGGTCCACACCCCAGAGCCTTCACAGTTTTGTTTTGTGTAGGGGGGAGAAGTCAAGCTTTGACTACTTTGGAGCACTGGGAGGGTGTAAACCTGAGCTCAGGTGGGCCTTCGCCGGAACCTTATCAACCCCAGGGGACCTTTTGGGACCCCTGAGACAGGGCTTTATGATGGGTGAGGAAATGAGGATACACAGTGAGCTTGGTTCTCTACCAACAGTTGGAAGTGGTTGATTTTGCTAATGAATAAGAGAGTTTATTTTCCTGGGATTTGTTTTAACCGTGTCCTTTTGGCTAAGTCAACTGGTCATTTGGTGAGTTTATGTGGATGAAATATCAGATGAAGCCCACTTGCTTCATCTGTGGCAAAAAAGTATATAAAGCCTCTGCAACTATAACCTAAAACCTGAACAAACGAACAAATTCCAGTACACGCAACAGACACATTTAAATAAAGATTGGACCAGTGGACTTATTATTTTTTTTGTGGTACGCGGGCCTCTCACTATTGTGGCCTCTCCCGTTGCGGAGCGCAGGCTCTGGACGTGCAGGCCCAGCGGCCATGGCTCACGGGCCCAGCCTCTCTGCGGCATGTGGGATCTTCCCGGACCGGGGCACGAACCCGCGTCCCTTGCATCGGCAGGCGGACTCTCAACCACTGCGCCACCAGGGAAGCCCCAGTGGACTTATTTTTAATATAAGAATGCTCTCTGCTTTGTAACTAGCCATCAAGTGCCTCAGGGCTTTCCTTCTTTCCTTTCCTTCAACTGAATTAAATTTGGATTCTAGGGAAACCACAGAATAACACTATTTTTGAATTCTGTTTGGTTGAAATGGTTGGAAAGTAAATGCCTCTAAACAGCTAAGTGGTGGGGGAATCTTTTATGAATTAGAAGAACGAGGTTTTGCATTTGGTTACCCGTTGTGTAAATGTCTATATTCTTTTAAAACTGTTATTTAATTATTTATTATTCAGTATTTGTTTTGCAGCCAAATCTTCCTAAAGAGGCGATTCCTTTTCTCCGGAGCTATCCAGGAGAAGCATGGAAGATCTAACGGCTCAGAGGTTAGCTGGGATCTCTTGGGTGTGTGGTGATGGTCATATAGCAATAATGATGACAAACAGTTATCATTTGGTCTCAGGCACAGTGTCAAACCCTTTACCTGGAATGTTTAATTTGATCCACACAAAAACAGGTGAGACAGGTGTTTTAATTGTCCCCATTTTACAGAAACTGAGATGGAGTGAGGTTAAACCACACACCTAGGTCAGCACCGGCACTGAACCTGGGCAGCCCAACCTGGGGTCTTGGCTGTGACCAACTCTGCAATATTGCCCCCTCCTGGAAGTTCTTACCAATCAGTTGTAAACTGGTACTGAGGCCCCTTTATGCCAAAGGTATAAACAAAGGAAGATGCAGATAGTCTTTTTTTTTTTAACCTTCAAAGTAAGCAGAAAAATTAGAAGCAGAAACAAGAGGGGGAAAGGAAAAAGATTTAGATGAAGCAGTAATTGTTCAATAGCTCAAGTTTAGAAGGGTACCAGATAGTCCGTGAAATTTTGTATTTCTTTAAATCTTGCTCTAAATGGCTTGCAATTTCTCTCCTTTTTATGCTAACATTTCTAATTTTTTTTAGTCCATTCTCTACGTCTGCTCCCTATCCCTAGGTTCTTCAGAACCCTTTTTTTTAGATTCCGTATATATGCATTAGTGTACGGTATTTGTTTTTCTCTTTCTGACTTACTTCACTCTGTATGACAGACTTTAGGTCCATCCACCTCACTACAAATAACTCAATTTCGTTTCTTTTTATGGCTGAGTAATATTCCATTGTACATATGTGCCACATCTTCTTTATCATTCATCTGTCGATGGACACTTATGTTGCTTCCACTTCCTGGCTATTGTAAATAGAGCTGCAATGAACATTTTGGTACATGACTCTTTTTGAATTATGGTTTTCTCAGGGTATATGCCCAGTAGTGGGATTGCTGGGTCATATGGTAGCTCTAGTTTTAGTTTTTTTTTTTTTTTTTAATGTTGGGGTTAGGAGTTTATTAATTTATTTAATTTATTTTTGCTGTGTTGGGTCTTCGTTTCTGTGCAAGGGCTTTCTCCAGTTGTGGCAAGCGGGGGCCACTCTTCATCACGGTGCGCAGGCCTCTCACTATCGCGGCCTCTCTTGTTGCGGAGCACAGGCTCCAGACGCGCAGGCTCAGTAGTTGTGGCTCACGGGCCTAGTTGCTCCGCGGCATGTGGGATCCTCCCAGACCAGGGCTCGAACCCGTGTCCCCTGCATTAGCAGGCAGACTCTCAACCACTGCGCCACCCGGGAAGCCCTATTTTTAGTTTTTTAAGGAACCTCCATACTGTTCTCCTCAGTGGCTGTATCAATTTGCATTCCCACCAACAGTGTAGGAGCATTCCCTTTTCTCCACACCCTCTCCAGCATTTATTAACATTTATAATTCTTGTAGTGGTTACATGGTGGGCACATTTGCCCTCTTTCTTGTGTCAGAATATCTTGCTGGGCTGACCTGCATACCCTCATGTATCCACGCTTCTCCTAGTGGAGAAGGATGCAACTAACTGACAGCCACCGACCGCCGGCCAGCCTCGCTGCCTTGGCCCCTCTTCGCACTGGTCTCTTCCTGTTTGTACTATAACGTTAATGGGCAGATCTCCGTTAGATGCTCCTGTGTTTGGTGGTCCAAGGTACTAGTGTGACTGCTCTTCAGATGGCCATCCCCTGTTGCGTTCAGAGGCAAAGAGGAACGGAAATGACCTTCTGTCTGGCAAGAGTGTTTCAAGGCGAGCTGGAAGGAGATCCATTTGTCCCATTGCGCTTGGTGTTGTGGACGAGGAACTTCACCAGGATGAAGGGGCACCTCTATTTAAGCAGTTCTGTTTCAGCAGCCAGGATAGGACATCCATGTCCCATTGCTCATTAGTTACACGTCATATATAACAAGAGATGACTCAGGTTGGTTTTTCGTTTAATGATGAAAAGGAAGAGCAAAGGTGAAGGTGGTTGAAGGGACAGGAATACAATTTTCCATCCCTCACATAAGGGAAGTTTTTCTAGACCTAAACTTTTTTAAAGGGAGAAGAATGCCATTTTATTTTATTATCAGAAATAGTATTATGAGTTGTGCCTGTTAGAAAAAATTGCACAATTATAAAATGTATCAGAATCATCGGGCTGACGTTTTTCCTCTGAATTTTTAAAGTCAGAATTTGCTTCCAGCACCCACAGTGCTCCACTGTTGCTGCAGGTAGTGAGATTGTGTAATTGGCAATAACGTTCTTACGTGATGAGTTTCTCGCCAGCTCTCTTCTGAATAGTTACAATGCTTGGTTTAGTTGGGTTTTCTGAGCCATCGTAAAGTTAGTCTCTGGCAAATGTGCAGTTACTTCTGAGGGAGGGAAATGTAAAGCTTGTATGAAGTTAATTTGTTGGTAATGGGTAGTATACGAGACATGACCCAAGAGATGGTAGGGACCCAGGAGGCTAGATGGCCAGGTGGGGCGAAAGTACTGACAAGAGACACTATATTCCTTCTTGAAAAAAAGCATCTGAAGAATTTGTCTATTCCTCATTTACCTAGCATCTGCCGTCACAAGGATTCCAAATCCCCAACCCATTACGTGCTGGGGCACCTTGTCGCTGTTTGCTTGATAATATAATTCCTTTCTCTCCCTCGTCTTAAAAAATCACGCATGTGTTAAAATAAAGCTAAAGTGAATTTAAAATACGTATTTTAAAACTATAAGGTTTAAACAACTTTTTCCCTTGAAATAGTTACAGTCCTCTCCAGGGAGCCGGGAAACCATACCTTGTCTAGAGAAGTGTACGTTTAGACTTTCATAATTACTTGGTGAACCAGCACTGACTGATTTCCCAGGAGTTGGTTCCCACCATGGGGAATAATTTTCTGTTCCTGGGGGAGTCCCTTGGGAGACACCTTCTCTGATTCCTCAAGTCAGAGAAGTGCTCTGTGCTACCTCCCTGGCAGCCCTTTTTTTATTTCCAACTGCATCTCCAGTTCTACCATCGATGACTGAATGTCTGTATGACTTACCTCTCCTATTAGATGTCAGACTCTTTGCCAAAGGGTCTATGCTTGCACCTTGTGTTTACTGAAGTAAACTTTAATTCCTGTTTTGGGGGGTTAGGGTCCTTGCTTGTCATAACCAGAGTCAGAATGCCCCAGAATCAGAACAAAGTTTTCAATACTGGATGTCTTAGAAAAAGATGTGTGTTGGGAGATAACCTTCAGTGATTTAAATATCTGAGTAGATGTGGAATATTCTTGATGCAAGCATTCACCAAAACTCTTCATAGAGAAAAACGTAATTTCTGAAAGTCTGAAAGAGTCATTTACCCGAGACAATGGAGCTTTTCAACAGGTCGGCAAAGGGACCACGTGTTTCTTTCAAAGAAACCCGTTTTTGGACAGTGCCGCAAGTACCGTTTGGACAGAAGTAAAGATTTGGAACTGAGAGTTCTGGGTAAATGGCTCTTGAGTGTGTCTTGTAAACCAGCCCTGGATGAAGAGGCCCAGGATGCCCTGAGCTGGCACTACCTCTTCCTGGTCAAATGGAGATCCACGGCCCAAACACCTGATCTGGGGCACAGCTGCATACTTCCTCTTGATTTAATAGCTCTCTCTCGGCTAAGGTTGGGGATGAAGTTCAAAAACATTACAGATGCCTCGATGCACTGAAATGTGTTCACTTCTTACCGCGTGACAGCACTGTGCTCAGGGCTCTCTGTGCCAGCATTTCCTTAAAGGGCTTATGACTCTGGAAACAGCTGGATGTAAGTTGGGAAGGTCTTGGCAAAGCTTTTGGAATTATCTGCTACTTTTCCAGCTTTCTAGTGCCTATTTACCTTGTTCTCTGTTTCTTCCCTCGACACTCCTTTCTCTTCTTCCCAATCACCCTTTAGACATTTCAGAATTGATGGGCTGTTTGTGAAATAACTGTTATCAGCCAGGATCATCAATAGATGCTAAACCATCGGATGGAAGGTTGGCGGGGACAGGACACGTGCCAACATATCGCTCCAGGGTTACCGACTAACTGTGCGGAGGCAAGGAGCCTTCCCGATGGAGAGACCTGAGGGTCACTGCTTTACTCGAGTGATCGGATTTGATGGAACACTTGTAGCGAGGCAGTCTCCTGACAGGATGCGCCAGGAACCACACGGCATCACCTGTGGAGTGTTCTTGCCAGAAATGTTTAACCTGAATCTAACCCAGTCTCTAGACCTAGCCTTCAGTTGACGGGAAATACAGGGCAGAGACTAGAGACAAGGTAGACAACAGTAGGACAAAACGATCAGCCAAACCAGAATATGGGAAATTTTACAAAACTGTCCAGGACTCTTGAAAAAAATCAATATCATGAATAAAAAAAGGGGGTGGTTGCTGTTCTAGACTAGAGGATTTGAAAGAGTCTAAAGAGACATAACAATCAAATGTGGTGTGCTTACCTTATCAGATCCTGGTTCAAAGTGACAACAAAAACAAAGAAGAATTTGATGATGAAGAACAGAAAAAAAACACTAAGAGCCATTTGGGGGAATCTGAATGTGGACTGGGTATTAGATAAGAGTAGGGAATTAGTGTTAATTTTCCTAGCCGAGATGTTTACCTTGGGGCTTTTTAGAACATCTGTATTCCTGGGCGATGCTCTTTGAAGCATTTAGGGATGAAAGGTCACGGTACCTGAACCCTCCATCCAGATTGTTCCAGGGGAGCCTGTGATGTAGCAGAATATTGATAGTCCTTGAGTCCAGGTGGCTTGTATGAGTGTTCACTGAGCCATCCTTCTAACTTGTGTAGTTGTTTAAATTTTTTAAAAGGGAAAGTAAAAGTGAAACATGGGCTCCTTGGTGAATCTGGGGGAGGAGATTTTTTTTTTTTTTTTAACCTGTGTCAATGAAAGGCAGCTCTGAAAAAAGAATTGGGTTAATTACTCTTAGAACCTGGAGTGGGGTAGGGGGGAAGGGGCTTCCCTTATTGGCTGCTTTCTGCTTCCTCAGTTAACGGTCCTTTTTCTGTCTGTTGTTTAGGGCAGTTTCCATTCTGTTTTCTTCCCTCAGAGCAGCCTTCCTGAACTAGCCATGGGGCATCTGACTAGCCTCCTCCTTGCTTCTCTTATCTTCCCAGCTGGGTGAACTCCGTACCTCTTAGCTTTTACCTTCACATGCTCCCAAGATCCTTTTCGTTTCTGGCTTAGTCCAAACCATTTTCTTCACCCGACTTGTGGGAGCCACAGTCCTTCACCCATCATTCTCCTTCTTCCCTGTCACCTCTTCCTCCTCATTCTGAAAGTGCTTTCAGAGGCATTTGAGTTTTTATGAAACCTACCTGAGGGGATTTTCTGTCTACAGGACAAGAGGCACTGAGAGCGTCATCGACAATTGTGGGTGTGTACGTTTGGTGATGCTGGTGACAGTGGTTGAGGGGATCCATTTACCACCCATGTGCTTCTTTATATCAAAGGGTCTTCGTAGTCAGAGTAAATGTTTGTTGAGGGAAGGACTTTCTGGTTTCAGTGTTCAGTGCTGACTGCTCCATCCTGTAATTAGGGTCCGTGAACCATCTTGTCCTTCTCTACAGGCCTGGATGCCCAAGACTATCCTAGCAGGACTGTGATTTGAGCTTAGGACCAAGTATGTGTGGACCCCGGGGTCCAGGTCATCTAGTTGACCCAGGAGCCCACTGTAGGTCTTTCAGGATTGCAGAAGTATCGTTCGGTTCCAAGAATGAAGTAACAAACACAAAACTGCCAACTCCAGGGTATTGGAGACAGAACCCTGCCAACCTGATCGCCCACCCACCCCAGGCAAGCTGACCTTCAGGCAGCTGGGCAAAGCCTGAGGAATCTTGTGAAACAGGCCAAGGGGACCAGTCATCTGTGCAGAGAGAGCACGCAGAGGTGTGCTTACCTTATCAGATCCTGGTTCAAAGTGACAACAAAAACAAAGAAGAATTTGATGATGAAGAACAGAAAAAAAACACTAAGAGCCATTTGGGGGAATCTGAATGTGGACTGGGTATTAGATAAGAGTAGGGAATTAGTGTTAATTTTCCTAGCCGAGATGTTTACCTTGGGGCTTTTTAGAACATCTGTATTCCTGGGCGATGCTCTTTGAAGCATTTAGGGATGAAAGGTCACGGTACCTGAACCCTCCATCCAGATTGTTCCAGGGGAGCCTGTGATGTAGCAGAATATTGATAGTCCTTGAGTCCAGGTGGCTTGTATGAGTGTTCACTGAGCCATCCTTCTAACTTGTGTAGTTGTTTAAATTTTTTAAAAGGGAAAGTAAAAGTGAAACGATGGGCTCCTTGGTGAATCTGGGGGAGGAGATTTTTTTTTTTTTAACCTGTGTCAATGAAAGGCAGCTCTGAAAAAAGAATTGGGTTAATTACTCTTAGAACCTGGAGTGGGGTAGGGGGGAAGGGGCTTCCCTTATTGGCTGCTTTCTGCTTCCTCAGTTAACGGTCCTTTTTCTGTCTGTTGTTTAGGGCAGTTTCCATTCTGTTTTCTTCCCTCAGAGCAGCCTTCCTGAACTAGCCATGGGGCATCTGACTAGCCTCCTCCTTGCTTCTCTTATCTTCCCAGCTGGGTGAACTCCGTACCTCTTAGCTTTTACCTTCACATGCTCCCAAGATCCTTTTCGTTTCTGGCTTAGTCCAAACCATTTTCTTCACCCGACTTGTGGGAGCCACAGTCCTTCACCCATCATTCTCCTTCTTCCCTGTCACCTCTTCCTCCTCATTCTGAAAGTGCTTTCAGAGGCATTTGAGTTTTTATGAAACCTACCTGAGGGGATTTTCTGTCTACAGGACAAGAGGCACTGAGAGCGTCATCGACAATTGTGGGTGTGTACGTTTGGTGATGCTGGTGACAGTGGTTGAGGGGATCCATTTACCACCCATGTGCTTCTTTATATCAAAGGGTCTTCGTAGTCAGAGTAAATGTTTGTTGAGGGAAGGACTTTCTGGTTTCAGTGTTCAGTGCTGACTGCTCCATCCTGTAATTAGGGTCCGTGAACCATCTTGTCCTTCTCTACAGGCCTGGATGCCCAAGACTATCCTAGCAGGACTGTGATTTGAGCTTAGGACCAAGTATGTGTGGACCCCGGGGTCCAGGTCATCTAGTTGACCCAGGAGCCCACTGTAGGTCTTTCAGGATTGCAGAAGTATCGTTCGGTTCCAAGAATGAAGTAACAAACACAAAACTGCCAACTCCAGGGTATTGGAGACAGAACCCTGCCAACCTGATCGCCCACCCACCCCAGGCAAGCTGACCTTCAGGCAGCTGGGCAAAGCCTGAGGAATCTTGTGAAACAGGCCAAGGGGACCAGTCATCTGTGCAGAGAGAGCACGCAGAGCAAGGGGAAAGCCCACCAGTCCGATGCGTTATGTCATGAGACTTGGGTGTCTGGCTCTTTTTCTTCTTCATTCTTTGTTGTGAGAGTACGTAATCACCCCCTGTGAGTGACTCAGCTCTTCTGCCCTTGTTCGGCCTTTGCAATGCTCACGCTGTACACCTTGTAACTGTTTCTGGGCTTTAGAAATACGTGACTGGAAATTCAGGGTTAAGATAGCAGAGCAAGCCCGCACGTTTATAATCCTTTCCCCACGTTTACTAAATGAAAATAAACCACTGACCCACTAGACAGACATGGAAGCTCTTCATTAATGAAAGTCCTAGTGCATGGAAGTCAGATTTTACTCTAAACGTCTCACACAGAACTCCTTTTATTGCATGTGGGCGTTGGGCAATGTCCTCCACTGGAGGAGGAAGCGCCCTCCAGAGTCCTGCCAAAGCCCTGGGGTGGAGATCTGGAGACCCTGTGCAGACCTGGAAACCGAGAGGAGTTTGAGGAAGAGGGATATTGAGTTTAAGGAACAAAATGAACTGACCCTGTTTGGATTCTGACTTGACCATGGCTTTCCTTGGCTGGTATTCTATGCCCAGAGAAGAAAATAGGAGGTCCTGTACCTTCTGCAAATGGTCTCTTCTTCTCTGAGTCCCATTCGCGAAAAGTAAACTTAAAAAAAATCTCTTACATAAAGACATGTATAGGACACCCTCCCCTAACGCTTTTACCTTCTAGTGTTTTGGTGTGTCTATTAAAATATACACAACATAAAATTTACTATTTTAACCATCTTTTAAGTTATAGTGCAGTGGCATTAAGTACTTTCACATTATTGTAGAACCATCACTACCATCCATCTCTAGAACTTTTTTGATCATCTCAAACTGAAACTCTGTCCCCATTAAACCTTAACTCCCCATCCCCTAGCCCCCAGCCCCTGGCAGCCACCCTTCTACTTTCTGTCTCTGTGAACCTGACCAGTCTAGGGACCTCATAGAAGTGGACTTGTAAAGTGTTTGTCCTTTTATGTTAGAATTCCCTTCCTTTTAAAGGCAGGATAATATTCCATTGCATGTGTATAGCACATACGTTTATCCACCCATCCATCAATGGACACTTGGGTTACTTCCACCATCAGGCTATTGTAAATAATGCTGCTATGAATAAATAGCTTATTTTTAAGACTTGAATGATGTGAGAAACGAATGCATGTTAAGAGAATAAGTCAGGAAGAAAAGGGTGGCCTGGCCATCCCGATTCAGGTTGGAGCTGTTCAGATGGACACCAAGAAATCCAGTAAGGATAAGCTCCTATTCAGCTGTGAGTGTGAGAAAACACACCCAAGTGAGGGACTGTTTCGAAGCCAGGAAAGCCTGGAATTCCAGCTGCATTTTCTTGAGTTACTCGAGGCTCAGACGTCTAACACATGATGACACAGTATGAATGAGTTGACGGTAAGCATCTGAAGAGTTCGCTCTAGCTGTGCGCTCCCATCTTGTTGCATCGGCATGCGTCTCAGATGGTTCATGTCAGGGTTTCCCCGGTGCCAGGTGATGTCAAGAGAACGTTCCACTACACAGTGGAGAGGGCCCTGCTGACCCAAGCAGCGGTGTCACAGGTGAATGTCACTGGAAGGAGAGGACACCCCGCAGCTGTAAGTGCTTAGGGCACTGGGAACCCATACCTCCACATGGACTGACCGACCACGGGTGGGCTGGCCTTTCACCTCTCTCTCAGGAGCCGCAGGGCCTCTCATCTCTGCTCTTCCTAACACATCTGCTCTCATTTTTCTTACAGCCTGCTTCCCTCGTGTAGGCGTCGTGAACGTGGCTCAGTAATGCCGCCAGCCTTGACTTTCCAGCATTGCTTATTTCTATCAGCCCCCGGCTTCATCCTCATCCGTCAGTTGTGTCTGCATCTCTCAGTTCACAATTTTGAGGGACACTCTGATTGGCAAGCTTTTGAACGCGTTGCCCAGTGCCCTGGGTGGTGGGTGGAGAGTAAAGTAGGAAAGTGGGAAGCTGGCGGCGGGAATCCTGTAGTTTACGGGGCTGCCCTTTTAAGAGATTGCAGTGGGCAGCCCATAAGACAATCGAGAGCGCTGGTTGGAAGCAGGTTGGATGAAAGAACAAACTGGTCGAAATGAAGAGGAAACATCCTTCCCCACAGCTCGTGACCCCGGACGCGTTTAGCCTCCATTCTTCTTTGTGCAATACGTGGTCTTCTAGACGAGCCTCATTCAGGGGAGAGGCTGTAAAACCTCTGCAGAAATGAAGCATTGTGATTTTGCTCTTCTTTAATGGAAAGTCCTCAGTTATATTAATTAAGTACCCAGTTAATTAACTCATCAGCCTCCAGATGTTGACTGAGTGCTGTCTACGTGCCAAGCACTCTGCTTTGTCTCTCCCATCAATGGACAGAGGGTATTAGAGCCTGGACCACGTGTGGCTGAGAGATAAGACAAGCGTCCCAACATCTGGTGAGAATTTCCCAATCTCCCAGGCACTGTCTAGGAGCTTTTCATATATCATCTCATTCAATTCCCCAGGTGTTAGGTATTATAATTTCCCTGTTGTAGGGATTAAGCCAAGGCTCAGAAAGATAAGTAGCTTGCCCAAGTCACACAGCTAGTAAATGTAGTGACCAGGAATTACACCTGAGATGGTCTTTCGCAAAGCTTGTGCGTTTAACGCTATATTTTTAAATTGAAGTATACTTGACTTACAAAGTTGTGTTAGTTTCAGGTGTACAGCAAAGTGATTCAGTTATACATATATATATATATATTTTTTCAGATTCTTTTCCATTATACATTATTAGTAGATATTGAATATAGTTCCCTGTACTATGCAGTAGGTCCTTGTTGTTTATTTATTTTATATACAGTAGCGTGTATCTGTTAATCCCAAACTCCTAATTTGGGATAACTACTTCTAATTGCCTCATACAGAAGCATAAACTCTTCCTTCTCTTAATTCCTATCCCAGTAAGGACTCTTAAGCCCTTGGCAAAGCCATGAATACAGGTAGGCATGCAGGGGATACTTAATGGAAATATGTATTCTGTAGGCAGATGTCTAACTTCCTGCCAGAAATATAATCCAGACGCATCAATTTTAAAGTAAATTTAAAAAAATTACTGTGCCATTCTGATGATTAAGACATCCTTGAAATATTTAATTTTTTAAACAGTTAGTGGCTAGAAAGAAACTAAACATGGAAATGAGTCTGAAAAAATACAAACAATATTCCATCTTGAGAAAAAATGAGAGTTTACAGTGGTTAAAAAAATCAAATCACTATTTTAAACATTCTTTTAAAATTCTTCCAATGGCTTGTAGATGGACATTATGTTAAATTCATTTTGGTCCTATAATTAAATATACTGTCATTATCAACTCCTTTATTCTTGAAGGAAATGACATTCTCCATGATGTTCTCATGGAGAAATTTCTACTTCTAGAAATCTCTAGAATAAATCTCTAGTTCTAGGTTCCGTCCAATTATTTAAATCTGCTTCCATATTTTTTCTCACATACGAAGAGACACAAAATTTAGAAAATAATTTAAGTAGTTTTTTAAAAAAAACATCGAAGGGTAAATTAAAATATTCCAAAGAATTCGATCAATTCAATTAATTTTGCTTAATCCAAAATAGCTATAAAGTAACCATCTTGAAATTTCAGCATAGGACTGGAATGGCTTCAGAACCCTAAGAGATCTAAGGTTGCAGAGCAGGTGCTCAGAAGTTCCGTGGGGCTGCAGTTCTACTAAGCACCTGGGTCAGCAGGAAGATGAGAAGGGACCACAGTACAACAAGGGGGGGGGGTAATTATTTCTCTCCCCTTCACGACACACGGGACTTTTTAATGCTAGAATTAGCACGTGCTTTGAAAAGAAAAGTTGGAAAATACAAGTTGAAAGAAGAAGAAATCCATGTCAGCTAACAGGAGACTAAAGGAGGCTCAGAGGGTCCCTCACGCGTGCCCCCAGCGGCCCCACTGCCTCAAGCCAAGAGCAGTGCCCCGAAGAGGTTTCCCCGTGTGTCACTTCAGTCAACAGCACGCTTTGCTCTAACACGAGGGTCATTGCCCGTTGGCCAAATCTGGCTCACCCCTGCTTTTGAATGGCCGATGAAGCAAAAATGGTTTTTCCATTTTTAAATGGTTGGAAAAGCCAAAGGAAGAAGAATATTTCATAAACATAAAACGTAGGTCAAATTGGAAGTCCGTGTCCATACTAAAGTGTTCCCGGAACACAGCCACCCTTGTCCTTGTATGTATCATCTCTGGCTGCTTTCACTCTGCAGCGGCAGAGCTGAGCGCCCTCAGCTGATGGTCTGGTTCTGTGATGCATCAAGAAAGTGGAAACACAAAAAGGAACCCCTTCCACTCTCCCCTCCAAATCTCCTGTTCTATGGGCATCTCTGCTGGTTCTTCCTGCCTTCTGTCTGCTACTACGGATGAAGTTTCCTTGCTCCCATCAAAGGTCAGACCCTGCCTTCTCTAGAAGCCACCCCGTCCTGTTTTTCAGTAACCTCTCTCTGTTATCTTTCTCTTTCCTCCACCATCTCTTTTATCTCTTTTGATTAGGTCATTCTTATCAGCACACAAACAAGCTCTAAAATCGTTCCCTAAAACAGCCTGCCCCTTATTCTCCTCTGCCTCTTTGCTCTACGCCCCTCCCCAGGGAACCTCAAGTGTGTCAGTGGTCCCACTGTGACCACCACCTCCCTTTCCGTCCTTCCTGTTCTCACCCCTCCCCTGAACCTGAGCTTGTAAGGGCCACCATGTCGCCAAAGCAGAGGTGACATTGCTTTACTAATTCTCAAACTTTCAGCAGCATTAGCTATAGTCGATAATCCCTTCTTCCTTACAACAAGATTCTTCCCTTGGTTCCGGCACAGATACCCGCCTAGACTTCCTCCTCACTCACTGTCCGCCTCTCTCCTTGCTCCTCCCTCTGAGTCCAGTATCCAGCTCTCAGTCCTGGGCTGTCTTTCCTCTCCATGTGCTGTCTGTACATCACCCCATCCACGCCCGTTGCTTTCTACGCCATCACGTTCAAGTAACTCCCAAATGACTATCTTCCCCGTGACGCCCCCTGAGCAACTTGACTGTGTCATTGATGTCTTCTTGGGGATATCAAATAGGCATTTCAACTGTGAGATGACAGAAACACAACTCTCGATTTTCCGGCACAAGCCTGTTCCGCCCACTTTCTCAGCTCAGTAAGTGGTCCCGAAGTTGTTGAGGCCAAAAATCTCGGAATCGTGTGAGATTCTTCTCTTTTGACTCAGTATCTCTGTCCGCACCCTCCCTCACCCTGAATCAGGTTCAGTTCAGTTGATGCCGCTCCCCCTTCAGTGTATTTCCTGAGTCCATCCATCCCTCCCATCTCCACGGTTGCCACTCCAGCCCATGCCTGCCTCTCGTACCTGGGCCCCTGCAGGAACTTCCACCTGGTTGGAACAGGTGGAACAGGTTCGCTGGTGGGAACCCTTGTCCTTTTAGCATGACCGGGCTCCTGCCAATTCTCCAAACTCACCTTCTACCTCCCTCTCCCTTGCTCCGACCTGCTGTGCATTCCTGGGCCGTGACCCTGCCAAGCAGGGTCACTCTTGGGACTTAACACTGGGGCTCCTCATTGTTTGGGTTTCCTCTGAGGTCTCTGCCTTCACGACCCACGTGAGAGCAGACCTTCTGGTCCCTCTACCCCACAACTCTCTGTACATTTTCTTAGGACATCACTCTTTGCATATATCTTGTTTATTGGTTTCTTTACCTGGATTTTGTCTATCTTTCTTCTCCCAAATATAAGCTCCAAATGTAAGCTCCGTGAAATGTAAGCTCTGTGAAAACAGGAATTCATGTATTCCCAGACCCTAGAATTATCCTTGCGTAGTTCTGTAGATAGTGGTTGATTATAGTCCCAAGGCTATCATGTATCCTTTGCCTTTCTCTGTGCAAATTTTCCCCTCATGTTTGTTATCATACAATAGTTTTGCATACTATTTTCACTCAACATCAATAGGTAGATTTTTTTTTAACACGTTATTTAACCGTATTCCTAAGCATCCCTTTAACGACTGTATAATACTATATTCTGTGGTTGTTTACTTTGGCTTATTTCACTGTCATTTGACATTTAAGTAATTCCTGATTTTTCACAGTTATAAGCAGCTCGTTCATTTGTGTGTGTGCGTGTGTGTGTTGCCCTGTCCTCTGTGCCTCCACGAGTGAATAGATGGAGGCCTGTGATCACTGCAGCATCTTTCAGAGGGCTGTGCACCTGGTCTGGCTTGATGGGGAGAATAAGCCAGTGTCTCGAGTGCAATTAGCACTTGAATTAGTGGCATGAGGATAAACAGGTGATTATCCCATTTAACAGCTGTTGGACAATGTTAAAGAGACACTGTCTGACAGCTTCAGCTTCAAATATTGGGTTAAATAACAAATCGTTCAGAAAAAAAAGTAAAAAACGATGGGGTTTTAAAAAATATAAATGAAAATAGGCTTTCAAAAGTTAGGACCTTTCAATGTGCTTTAAACAAAACTAAATCCATCAACTCCTAAATCAAGTGGCTTGTTTAAAAAGTGAACAGCGCAAACAACAAAAATAAAAATGTAACTTTAGTTTATATCGCTATTACTATCACTAAATTTAATCATACCCTATATATCCCATTTACATTGTAATTCTAAGATGGTTCTTCTAAATACAAAATGAGAAAAGAACTGAGGTAATTTTCTGGAATATATATGCAAACCCATAATTCTTCTTTCACTTTTCCAGATATTTCAATATAAGAAATACATATTCAAAATTATTAAAATATTTGTGAATGTTTTAAAAAAAAAAGTAAATAGCACAAATAATCACATTTCATACTTCTTGCCTTTTGTCTGAGGAGCTCAGAATGATTTACAGATGGTCTCACAATACCCCTTCAGTTAGACAAGGACCACTTAGTACTGACCCAGGATCTGCATTTTGCCCGTGGGGAAGCTCAGTCATAGGCTGTCCACAGACGTTCATGGGGCCACATTTCAGAAGAAGAGACAGAATTGGAACTCACTTGAGGCATCAGCTTTTTTAGTCTTGGTGAAAATCGTATTGAGATTCTTTAGAGTCAGTAACAGGTGAGGATACTTTTATTGTCTGTGATGTTTATCTCGACAGTTTCCCTCTAATTACTCATTTTGGATTTGCACTGTGGGAATCTTGCTGTCTGACGTGGCAGGGACCTCACGCAAGGTATCATTGCGACTATTTGCTTTGTTTTCATGTCCGTTTATGCTTCTTGACTTATTTGCCTTAAGTTTTAGGTTCGTAGGATTTAGGGTCAAAACAGATGCAAAACTTCCACAGGTACAGAATTACAACTAGTGGTCTAGGTTTTCCGCAAGTTCTACAGAAGTCAGCACAGCTTTCATCGGGCCCAGCCTTCCTTTGGTGACAAAGCGGCAAAATCTTAGCAGAGGGCATGCTGGGCAGAGGGTGACTTTCATAAAGTCAATGTCATTTTCTCCCCGTGGACACGGGTACCCAGGCACCAAAACCACAGAGGACCAAATGGACAGAGACAGCATTACCGGCTCCCTGGGCATCTTCCCACTCAAACTTTCCCAGCATAACACTTGGAAACCAATGTCATTTATTCCTAAAAAAAGGTGCATTAAAAATATTTTTCCTGGGCTTCCCTGGTGGCGCAGTGGTTGAGAGTCCGCCTGCCGATGCAGGGGACACGGGTTCGCACCCCGGTCTGGGAAGATCCCAC
>NW_020171817.1:999756-1027808 GCF_003031525.2 Neophocaena asiaeorientalis asiaeorientalis
ATATATATATATGTATATTTTTTCTGTCACAGAAATAAAAATCATTATTCTTTAGAAAGCTGACTTTTACTCTTCATGAAAAAGTCCAAGTGATATCCCATAAAGACCAGTGCCAGATTCTTTAGCCATCCAGCCCCTTCTGCAGGTGTTTGGATCTGAGGGACCATCAGGGGCCTCACCTTCCTGTTGGTGAGTTGACTTGCTTGCACACATGTAACTCATCCCCTTTCATTTTTTCACAATCAGCAAGATAGTCCAAGGGTCAGATCCCCCTCAACTGATCTGGCACGTGACTTGTTGTAGCGAGAGAGCTCTGTTGTGCTTTTTTTTCGAGGTGGCAGTAGAGAAGAGGTGGGTTAGAATGGGTTGGGTTAAGCTTGACTTACTCTGTGGATGTCCCAAAGACTGAGTGGGATAGGCTTATAAAAATCCATTCGTTGTTTATCTGAAAATCAAACTTAATTGGGCATCCTGTACTTTTTTTTTTTTTTGCGGTACGAGGGCCTCTCACCGCTGTGGCCCCTCCCGTTGCGGAGCACAGGCTCCGGACGCGCAGGCTCAGCGGCCGTGGCTCACGGGCCCAGCCGCTCCGCGGCATGTGGGATCCTCCCGGACCCGGGCACAAACCCGCGTACCCTGCATGGGCAGGCGGACTCCCAACCACTGCGCCACCAGGGAAGCCCCATCCTGTACTTTTAAATTTGCAAAATCAGGTTAGCTAGCCAGGTTAGAGCTGGAAAGTCTTCACTGGACGGCATCCTGGCACCCTGGGAGATATTCCCAGCATACTCCCTGTAGGCGGAGTGGCTCCATTTTGTTCGGCTTGGACCTCCAGATGGGCACACAGTTCCAGGGGCTGCTGCCTCCCTCCCCATGAGAAAGATGGAATAATAACCGTTTGTGAAGATCTTTCTGATCCTCAGTGAATACATTGTATTAATGAAGTTATCACTTTAAATGAACCCTGGCACCTGCCCTTGTTCTCTTAACTAAGGCCGTGAGGACAAGGCAGAGGGGTGAACGGAGGGGGAGAGGAAAATCGGGAAGATGCAACGATAAGACCTCTACGCTCCTATCAGCAGTTCTAGAACAGCTCTTTCAGCAAAGAAGGAACATGGCATCCATCGCTGAGTGAAGTTTTAGGCTCTAAATGATGCTTCTACTCAGAGGAAATTTTTCACTGTGTTTCCTCCTTGGGTGTCTGGGTCTTTTGTTTTCAGCTGTGCTCTGCACAGGAGCTGGAAAGCGAACTCCCCAAAAGTGAACTTCCTCTCCTTCTATAAACTGACCCCTGGTGGTTGCTATAGCAACTGCTAAGAGAGCCTATGAGCAGTGTAAACAAGGCTGATCCCCAGCGCTGGGGCAGGGCAGCGCACGAGAGGGATGGGGAGGGATTTGATGTGCCTGAAAAGTGGCTCTTGGGGAGAGTTGGAAATGCTACAAGAGCTCCGGCCCTTGCTCCCTCCTCCCCTCCCCTCCTCCCCTCTGCCCTCACCTCCTGCCTTCCCAGCGGGCCAGGAGAGGAGACAGGCTGTAGGCGGGCAGCGTGCAGGGGCCTGCCTTGGACGCCGAGGGGCTGAACACCATGTGACCGGAAGATGGAATCTAAACATTCACCCAGAGCCCTAGGCAAGAAATGTGCCAATCTGACCCTGAAAAACAAACCACCTGTGTCGCTGCCACACCTGCTTCAGGCCTGAGCTGCTATGGCTGCTGGGCAAAGGGGTTTTATGCCCTCAGCCGCGCTTTGGTGTAATGACTCAGGCGGAACCTGAGAAGGAAGCCTTAAAGTTTCTGCGCTGCCTGCGTTGATGCTTTTTCCTTTTTGGAAGGAAGGATGGTGAAGGTATGTGGTACATAAGAGCACTATGGTTATGAAGCTAAACACACACACGCACATACACACAACACACACGCACATATACATATACACATACATGCACACACACATACATGCACACACATACATACAAACATTCTACACACATACATCACATACACATATACATATACACACATACACACACACACTTTTTTTTCCCTCCAGGAACTTGGCTACTACTGGCAGGAAACTTTCTGCACATAATAGCAGAGGTTACAGTATTAATTTCAGTTTTCCTTGGTTAACTCTCACCCACCCTCACCCAGTTTACTCTAAAGGTTTTGTACATTAAATACGAACTGTATGACGCATATTACACCACAATCTCCTTACAGGCCTCCTAAAAAGATAATCCACATTGGTGGATTGGGTGGGAAATCCCATGTTTTTATGCCTTTTACACAGCCAGTGTAGGTGTTCATTTCTTTCTATGAACATCAGTATTTCTCAGCCCCCCTGAGAGGAAGTCTAGTATAATGAACTGCATTTACTTTTATACTAATCATTCTATGTTATCCTCACACATATATTATTTCATTAGATCCTACAACAACCCCCAAAATCGTAAAGGGAAAACTATACCTCTAATCCATTCTTCAGTTGAGGAAACTGACATAAGAGAGATTAGATGACTATATCACAGGGATATTAGGGTTTAAAACTTTGGATATAAAAGAAATTATAAAAGATCTGAATTGCCATTATTACCAAGATACCAAACTTCCCAGTATTTACACGACTCTAGGTAGTAAAGAAAATTTATATTAGCTACATTTTATATAAGCTACAATATAAAGCCTTATATTTATACAGCATTTTCCTCCCATATGTTCAAATATCTTCTATTTAGTATTATTCTTTACATTATCTTTTCACAGTAGGTGGTCAGGTTCTATTGTTTTAATCTGATTCTTAATTCCTGCCAGCTCTCCATTTTGTTATATGGCATCAAAAGACTGCTTTCATTTTCCTTTAAAACCATATTAACAACTATGGTCCAAGACAGACATGCTTGAAGCTTATTCCCCTTAGTTAGAAAGGACAAATAAGAGACCTCACCACAGTTCTTGCTTTTTCCACAAAATTTCTTCTTTTTTTTTTTTTTCTTCCCTTTAAATTAAGTCACAGGCCATGGCATTTGTGGGCTCAACCCCTTCCTGGTCGGTGGACCATGGCTTTGTGAGATTTTTAGTAAGATAAAGGGAAGGAAATCTGGACTAGCAATGCTATTTCCTCAGGGAAAATAGGGACATTTATGAAAAGTAGCAGTATTTTGGAACCCATTCTTTTCTTATTAATGTTCAATGGTGGGAAGAGAGGGCTGTCTTCTTCTAGATACAATTTATGACACCCAGGGATGGGTTGGTAGCAGCCTCTGTGAGTAGGATGGCTTGTGCAATCAAGCAATGCATTCATTTCAGTGCTACAAACTTGCAGTCTCCACCCCTAAGACCAAGGGGCTAGATTCTGATGGCATCCAGTCTCTCCCTTAGGACAGGATTAGTCTCTGTCATCAGAAGTTACTGCTTATTGAAGAGGCTGTCCTTTCTCCACTGTACATTCCTGCCTCCTTTATCAAAGATAAGGTGACCATATGTGCGTGGGTTTATCTCTGGGCTTTCTATCCTGTTCCATTGATCTATCTTTCTGTTTTTGTGCCAGTACCATACTGTCTTGATTACTGTAGCTTTGTAGTATAGTCTGAAGTCAGGGAGCCTGATTCCTCTAGTTCCGTTTTTCGTTCTCAAGGTTGCTTTGGCTTTTCGGGGTTGGAGGGAGGGAGATGCAAGAGGGAAGAGATATGGGAACATATGTATATGTATAACTGATTCACTTTGTTATAAAGCAGAAACTAACACACCATTGTAAAGCAATTATACTCCAATAAAGATGTAAAAACGAATAAATAAATAAATAAAAGGATCATAAAGCAAAAAAAAAAGAAGTTACCAGAAGTGTTGAGGTTTCCATGGAGACCAACTTTTCAATCCCCAACCCTAGGCATCCTTCCCTCAGATGGTGCAGGATTTTACCAATCAAATTTTCAGACACAGATGACTTCTCCCCTCAGTTTTGGACATCAGCAAGCTCTGGAACCAAGACCCACCCCCCACCCCCCCATCACAGAGCCTGCCCACTCTACAGAGGGGAGAGGGCCCCTGGATCTTTGAATCTTCCAGGTTGTATGTAGGGGCCTCCTCATTATAGGGGGAATGACTCCTGACATCGTTGAAATGAAAGCTCTAGTTTTAAGTTCTTTGAGCAGAGAGAGAAAGAGAGCATAAAATGTCATTGCTGGAAGGAAACTTAGAAATCATTCATTGGAACTAGATTTCCCACATTTTAAATATCAGGGTTCCTTTCATTGTCAAAAAATTCCTGTGTGATAGTGGTTGTGCCTTTATTCCTTCTAGACTAGAACTATCCAGTAGAAATAAAATGTGAGCCACATGTATAACTGTAAATTTTATAGTAGCCACATTAAAAAGTAAAACTAAATGGATGATTCTCCATAGAAGATATAGAAATGGCCAAAAAGCACATGAAAAGATGCTCAACATCAGTAATCACTAGGGAAATGCAAATCAAAACCACAATGAGGTACCACCTCCCAACTCTTAGGATGACAGCGATTAAAAACAAAGAAAATAACAAGTGTCAGTGAGGATGTGGAGAAATTGGAACCCTTATGCGTCGCTGGTGGGGATGTAAACTGGTGCAGCTGCTGTGGAAAAGAGTGTGATGGTTTTTGAAAAATTAAAAATAGTTACCATATGGCCCAGCAATTCCACTTCTGGGAATTGAAAGCAGGGTCTTGAAGACTATTTGCACATCCACGTTCATAGCAGTGTTATTGACAATTACCAAGGGGTAGAAGCAATCCAAGTGTCCAACAACAGATGAATGGACAAACAAAAGCTGGTAGCTACGTACGAGGGAGAATGATTTGGGCTTGAAAACGAAGAAAATTCTGAAAAATGGTACAACGTGGATGAACTTTATGGACACTGTGCTGAGTGAAACAAGCCAGACACAAAGGATAATAAATCTTGGATGAGTTCACTTACCTGAAGTCCCTAGAATAGTCAGATTCGTAGAGACAGAAAGTAGAATGGGGGTTAGCAGGGGCTGGGGGACGGAGGATGGGGAGATACTGCTTAGCGGGTATAGAGTTTCGGTTTGGGTTGATAAAAAAGTGCTGGAGACGGATGCTGGTGATGGTTTCACAACAATGTGAAAGTACTTAACACTACTGAACTGTACACTTAAACATGGTTAAGATGGTACATTTTATGTTGTGTGTGTTTTACCACAATAAATAAGAGAACAGGCAAGAATAATTTTAATAACATATCACATTTAACCCAACAGAATCAGAATATTATCAGTTCAACAATAATCAATACTAAAAAACTATTAATGAGACAGTTTACATTCCTTTTTCATACTAAACTTTCAAACTCTGTTGTATATCTTACCATTTCAGCCTATCACAATGGCCACGTGTTCAGGGCTCGAGAGCCACATGTGGCTAGTGGCTACCATATTAGATATATTGCTTTGGACAATATTTGGTGGGAATGTGTCTTCAAGGACCCCTTGCAATTGCTCCTGGGCCCCCAGGGCCCCTTAAGCCCTGGCTGGTACCTTGATGACTGTCACACACTGGGCGTCTTTACCCTCCACAGGGTAAGAGAAACAGAGGTCTTGACCAGGCATTGGTGACAGTCAGGTGTCCAGCCTGAACAGAGCTGGCCCCTGAGCAGTCGCCCTCAGGTGTGGTTTAGGAATTAAGGTAAGGTTCTTAAGGAAGGTTTACTGATGTCTAAGCAAAGAAATGAAGTCCTTAAGAATTGGCAGTACAGAAGACAAGAAACTGATTTGGCAGTGATAGGGCTTGAAGGGAAAAGTCTCAGGCAATGTGGCATCCTCATCACTGGTAAAAAATAAAAGCCTTAACGTAATCCTTCTTGGATAGCTTATTAATGAGTCCGTTTCCTACTTTCCTTCCCTCCCTCCCTCCCTTCCTTCTTTCCATCTTCCCTCCCTCCCTCTTTAAGTGTACTTCTCCTGGGCCCCTCTGTAATGTCACGGTCCCTCTTGAGGTCTTATAAGAGCAGTCCCCCTCCAGTCCCCCAGCCCCTTCTCTCTGCTCTGTGGGCTGGGTGGGCAGGGACCTGGTGGCCAGTCCTCCAGGCCCAGGGAAGCAGAGGCTGCAGCCGTTCGCCCCGCAATCTCCCGTCGCTGTGGGAAGCTGGCAGGTTTCTGGAAGAGTGCTTACTGGGAATGCTAGGCCTCCTCCCTGACCTTCAGGCTCTTTGCTGCGGGTGTGGAGGGTCCGCGCCACCCTGCGAATTCCTGGGCTTCCAGAAACGGTTCTCACCTGCCAGGGACTCCATCTGGCCAGCCGCCCAGAGGAGACAACGTGAAGTGCTGCCCGTGGGGGGTTAGGGGTTGCGGAGGCTCCTGTTACGTGTGGCTGTCAGCTCAGGATGGCAAAGCGCTGGATTTGATGAAAAAGCACCTTTCCTCAAACATAACCCCGCTCACCAGCCAGACAAACGCTGGATGAGCAACACGTATGCAACACAGATGACCCTAGCAGGGGATGGGCAGGCCTGTGTCCGGCCCCGGAGCGTGTGTGTGCGCATGCTTGTCAAGAACAGGGTGTGAGCCAGAGGGAGGGGCGGTGCAGTTTCAGGTCCTACCACCGTTTTATGATCTCGGAGTCAATTTCCTCCTCCGGAAAGTCAAGGGAACAGCTGTCACCGTCAGGCACAGCCCTGTGGCCTCGGAGTGGTGCTGGTAAGCCTGAGGCGGGGCTGGCACTTCTCAGGCCTGAGACGGAGCAGTTGCTAGGAGGGGAAGGGGCGTGGCTGCCTGCCCCTCCTCTACCGCGGCTTCTGCCCGACCTCCTGGGACTCGCAGGCGGCATCCTGCCCAAGAGGCCGTGGGCTCCAGCTCTCAGCCCTGCAGAAGGAGGAGTGCTGACTGGTGTCATTTTTATTTTCAGAAGCATAGGTTTGCTGGGCTGCGAGGGCTCCACTGACAACCCTGGGGTGTTTTGACACCAAAGCTAGGGCTGATCAGTGACCTGGTGCATCAGGAAAGTGGCCTGAGAAACACGGGGCTCTGCTCCGTGCAGAGCAAGGCCCTCGCTCTGGGAACCTCGTTTTGGGTGACGTCCGGGTGCTCGGCTGAGGTTTGGAATCAGTGACATCGCTGCCAGGCCTCCCCCTTCCTTGGATCCCCGTGGATCCCAGGGAAACAAACAGCCCCCCGCCCCGCCCCCCTTCTCAACACCCAGGCTGCCTGTGATTGTTTAAGGCAGACCATCCAAGGCAAACAAGGATAACGGCCTTGACGCTGCTTTGATTCCCCTTTGGGATTAATGTCACATGAATAAACAGTCCACAAAGCCTATATTCATAGAAACGCTTAGGATGTGGAATTGGAGCCAAAGGGTGCCTGTGGACAGCCAGGGACAGGGGACGTGGAGGGATGGATGGGGCTCAAGAGGAGAGGGAAGGCGAGGGGGAAGCGGGCTCGCGGGTGGGGCCGCTGGCTCCAGGATTCGCGAAGGGGCGAGTCGGCGGCCACGGTCAGCCGGACGTGAGAGCTAGCCGGGGACTCCTGCCACGACAGCTGAGCCTGAAGGAGATCCCGAGCCGCTCAGCACGGGGAGTAGGAAACCCCACAGCCCCGTTCACCGAGCCGCATCCTCTAGGGCCAGCCCAGCTCGCCTGCTGTCGAGGCTGCATTAATTTTCTCTAGCGCTGGTGGCCCTTAAGCCCCTCCAGGGAGCTGCCCCGTGGTCAGTTGAGTGATCACCTTCTTTTTTAAAGGAACAGATCTGAAGCAAATACGGTAAAATGTTAAAGTAATTGGCGGGTACCTTGTTTCTGTACTTTTCTACATCTTTTAATTATTTCATAATTCAGTAAAGTGTATTTAAACGGAAGGCACTGGATACGCTTTATTTCATCCGGTGGAAGCTGTTTGGGGATGGCGTGGACGCTCCCTCGGCGCCTCCTTTGTTCAGATTCCAGGCGGGGCCAGGAGGGCTGCAGTCACTGACGGCCGTGCTGGGGGCGGGGGCGGGCGCACCTCGGGGCAGGGCAGCCGCAGACCGTCCGGGGTTGTCGCAGCAGGAAATCCTGGCCCCCCATCCTCACGGCTCCGCTGGTCCCAAGGTGTGCGGGGGAGGGAGGACCCACGCGGCCTCGGTTTCCCGCCGCTGTCCCTCGGCTGGAAACATCCAGGATGAGTCATCCATCCTCCTCGGGAAGTCAGTAGTAATCGCCCCGTTTCACAGCGAGCGGGGGGAACAGCAGCACCGCAGGGTGTGACCTGCCTGAAGCCGGAGGGAAGATAAATAACCGGGAGGAAAAACCAGAGCTGAAAAGCTCCAGCTGAGATTTAAGGCCTTCAGCTGGCTGGTGAGCTGTGAGCAATTCCGGGAAGGGCTGGATTCTCGCAGACACGGGCCTCTGTGACCGCAGGGGCCTCAGTGCAGCCGGGACCCGTCAGTGGTTTCTCAGGGCCATGGGGTCTACCTCTGACCACTTCACACACCCTGGCCAGTTTCCCGCGGGCCAGCTCCGAGGAAAGCAGCCCATAGTTCAGACATTCAGAGAAGGTGGCTGGACGCTCAGGAACTGGTAGGACTGGTTTCCAAGGCTGGAACCACCAGGAGATGCCAGGAGGACAGTTAGGTCAGGGGAAGCATTCCGGGTGGACGGAAGGCTACCAATCTATAGGCGTCTAGGGAAGCTTCTGGAATCTCTGACTCTTTCTGGCTGTCTGTCTCCCCTGGACATTTTACATCCTGGAGTTGCTCCTGTTATGTGGTGACCTTTCCGCTGACCCGTCTGGGAATTGTGTTGGAAATAAAATCCAAGCGCTCAGGATCCCCTCCGAGAATTCCCATGGATCTGATGTTACTCTAAACCACTTGCTATAGTCTTGGAAAAAGTTAAGACCCTCAAATATTTTTCAAGCTGGTGAGTGTGGCTTGGATTTTTTAAAAAAGTGTTCCTTTTATAGAGTACTTTTATTTTTGTGGTTATTTATTTTTTACGTCAAGACTTGAAGTATGGTTACTACTGCCTCGTACACAGAGTGTTTCCTTTGAGTACGGCTGTTTCAGATCCTGGGAGACCAAGGTCATCATTTAGGTGTAAGGACTTTGAACAGTTGGGTCCTCTGTTCCGTCAGGGCACTTGAGGAGCTGATTCTATTTGCTGCTCCAGAATAACAGCCCTCCCACATTTTTGAGGAGAGACAAGGATTCATTTGCCTGAACTATTTATCAGTGGTTTTGAAAGACAGGGAGATGTTTATTTTATGAGAACATTTGTCCCACCTTAATTTGCAAGGGATAAAAAAACCATAGCCGCCATGAAATATGATAGAAAAGTATTTGCTTCTTGTGAAACACGTGAATGTTTGTGATAGAATCTCTTCCACATAGAAACGCCTTAGAAATAACTCTCCCGATCGTCCCATCTCTCTCCTGTTGTCTCCGCGTCATGTTTTTTTCATTTGGTGGGATGCACACTCCAAGTCTCCGTCCCACTCAGCGGGACCTCGCTGCCTAGTTTCCTCCTTCCTCACCCAGAGGAAAGTCCCCGTGGCCCATTTTCTGGGCATTGCTTTTCCACTCTTTCATAATCTATTATTTTGACCTTGAGAGGAGAGAGGAGGCTTGGCAGGGCGCACTCCACGTGGAGCCAGCACTGCTGGCGTCCGTGCCCTGGTAGCGCATGTGTGCCCGTGGCTGCCGCAGCCCTGTGTCCCCGAGTGTGCGTTGGTGCCTGCCGTCCCACATCCTGGCCCCCCAGTCAGGGGCTGCAGGACACTGGGGGCCGGAAGGACTGTCCTGTCAGGCTCCATGTGGAGTGCAGTGTTCCTGGAGGCCTGGGTCAGCAAAGAACATTCTTGGGGGAGAAGGGGTGTGTGTGTGTGTGTGTGTGTGTGTGTGTGTGTGTGTGTGTGTTACAGAAAGAGAGAGACAGACAGACGGAGGTAAGACAGAGATAAAAGAGACTCTGCTTTAAAAGTAGATTTCAACTAATTTTTTCTAGGATGGTACCTGATAGTTTTGATTCTTTTAAAGATCAGTTATAAAAACCGCACACTCGCAGTGGTTGGGAATCCGCCTGTCAATGCAGGGGACATGGGTTCGATCCCTGGTCCGGGAAGATCCCACAGGCTGTGGAGCAACTAAGCCACGACTACTGAGCCTGTGCTTTAGAGCCCGTGAGCCACAACTACTGAGCCTGCGAGCCACAACTACTAAAGCCCGCGTGCCCATGAGCCCATGCTCCGCAACAAGAGAAGCCACCGCAATGAGAAGCCCGCACACCGCAATGAAGAGTAGCCCCCGCTCGCCGCAACTAGAGAAAGCCCGCGTGCAGCAACAAAGACCCAACGCAGCCAGAAACAATAAATAAATAAAATAACAAAATAATTATATAGAAAAAAACCCCAAAACAACAAAAACCTGCACACTCTATGCAAGACAGTTTATTCTTAAATGAAGACATCGAGGCAGTGAGAGGAATACTGGGAAACTGCGGGGCGGGGCGGGGGCAGGAAGCAGAGCAGTGAGGGTGAGTGGGGGTCTCCGGGTCCCACACTTTGGTCCCTGCTCCCCGCCCACCCCCCGGGCTCGCCCTTCTCTCCCTCCCAGCCCGGCTCCCGCTGGCAGAGGGAGGCTCCTGCCCTGGCTCACTCCATCAGATGAAATGAAGGGAAATCTGGTTTGCTGCTGAATGGACTCACTGTAGGCATTTAGGGGTAAGCTGACACGAGGGGCCTATCAGACACTGGGAATTTCAGTGTTTTTCATCATATTTCTGGAAAGTTCTTCCAGAATCCAAGTGGTTATGTCAGGATACTGATTTGCAGGGTTTGAAATCACTTTTAATCAGTATACTTGTCATCTGGAAATAGCCAGTGCATGCACTGCCATTATGTTTGTATTACTATATAAACATATAAAGTTTGTATATAGTACATAGTATATGGTATATACACAGCATATGGTATATAGAGTACATAGTGTGTATATATATATTATATGTTATATATGGGATACAGCTGACCCTTGAACAACATGAGTTTGAATGGCGTGGGTCCACTTATACGTAGATTTTTTTCAATAGTAAATATGACAATATTATATGATCAGAGGTTATTTGAATCCTCAGAGGCAGAACCATGGAATTGGAGGGATTGCATATATAGAGGGCCACATGTAAGTTATACAAGGATTTTCATTGGCGCAGAGGGTTGGTGTCCCTAACCCTGTGTTGTTCAAGGGTCAACTGTATGTATGTATGTATATTACAGTATATGATCTATATATAGTTTATGGTATATATATAGTTCATGGTATATATGTAGTATATGATATATAGTATATTGTGTGTGTATATATATATACACGTATATTTATATATATACCCACACACATACACGTATTTTCAGGTAAACAAGCATATTTAATAAAAATGCACAGGGTGTTTTCCTTTTTATTTCCTAAATTACCTAATCTTTAATTCCCATCTGTAATCAGTCATTCACAGCTGAAGAGGGCTGAGGCATTGTTGCTGAGCATTCTCCTTCCTTCCTTGAAGGGAGTTTTCCATCTGCATCCCGAGAATTTTACGCTCTTACACGCTTGTAGCGAAGCTTCTGCCGCACCACGGTCAAGTCTTAGACTCTGTACTCAAAGGCAGACGCATCTGTTTCACTGCCCAAGCCATCCAGTCATTTAATCCCTCATTAAGTGAATTAAATCATTATCCAACAAACGTTCGTTGAGCGTCTGCTCTCCGAACAGCTAATATAGCGAATGCCTTGCTCAGCTACATCCAGGAGCTCATAATGAAGTTTTCCCATGAGGATGGGTATGATTGGAGAGAAAAGACACTCCTGGAACAATGGAGCAATACAGACTCGCTGATTGGGACGCCTCATGGACTTATTGTCTTGTCTTTAGAGACTGCTAAGCTGGTGCCACCACACCGGTCCCTTCTTTTTGCTGTGCCCTCCTGTCTCCATGGTTACCAGGATTCCCAGTGTTACAAGAGTGCATCCCAAGCAGGGAGCCCTTGTCCAGTCTATCCTGGGAATTCACTGTTGGTGTCCATTTCCCCCTTGTCTATTTCATCCAAGTATCTGGGTCCAGTTACCATATTTCACTGCTTCTGTGATACACATTGTTTCTTACTTTCACACGTCTGATATTGGAATACACTTAAATTGGTGGTGAGTCACAACTGGCTAAGGTTTCTTTCTTAGTGGCACACCAACTAATGATACTAATGACTGTATTTTAGATTTGCTGGAATAGTGCATGTGGGCCCTTGAGCGATCCTGAACCCGGGACAGTGGTCTTAACAGCTCCCTTCCTAGCAACCGAGAGGACCCAGGCATCCTATAAAAAAGGCTCCTCTCCTATTACTTCTGGAATCTTCCAGGTGCTGTCTTTTACTTGACACCAAACCCACCTGACTCTGTCTTGGCAGCTGTGGCTTCAGTTCTTTTGTCCCCTAGCATCCCCCATGGTGTCCGTGTCCTGCCTGGGTTTCCCTTCCACTCCACGGGGCTGTCTGTGCAGCTGAATCCTGCCTTTGCTTCCAGGCTCCATCATCTGCTGTGTCCTGGCTGTGTGCTCTGCAGTCTGGGGACCCTTATGCCCATGGGTACCCAGTGGAGCAGGGACCAGGCCGGCCTGCTAGCCGGGGAGAGGAGTTCTGAAGAACTCAGACTCTGCTCTTGAATTTTGTATCCTCAGCACTTTGCACAGTTACTTGCACATAATAAGGGCTCACGAAATGCTCATGCAGTAAATCCATGATCCAACAGATTCATCATTTTCATCTATGTGACATATAGGCGCAGAACATCTATTTTTGTGTATTTTTTCCTTTTTTCCATGACAAGGAGGAGTTAGAGCACAGAGCCGCTCCTTAGCAGGGCTGAGGCATCTGGTCTTGAGCGGTTTGCTGACCTTTTCATTTAGATGAGATGGTTTTGTCTTTTTCTGCCCCTCTGACTGGGACAGGAGGTGGTTAGCTTTGCTGGCGCCGGGCGAGGTGGGGCATCCACATCTGACCTCTCTTTCTGCACAGCCTCTACCTGGCTTAGCCTTGAAATTTCCAGTTCCCCTGGGGCAGGTCCAAGTTTGTGGCTGAGGCTCGAGCTGGGGCCAGGTAAGTCTCCACAGGCCTTTGCCTTCCGGCTCAGGCTAGATGAGGCTGTTTGCATCTACCAAATGCATGGGATTCAGTCCTGGTGCTTTACCTGGGTCCGGTTCGCCTCTGGCTTTGTTCTAACTCTCCTGTAAAAGCGTGGCTTTTAGCCTGGTTAATTCCCTCGCTAAGGGCTTCTCTCCATCTGTTAGGATAATGGAGCTTCCCTGTGAATCGAGCACTTTCTTACTACCTGCAGGGCAAAGGACTTTAGGAGGCAAGGTCCCTGCCCTCTGAAAACTTCCCTCCCACTCAGCAACCTGCTAAGAAGCAGGAGTCACCATGCAAAGCACTTTTCATATCATGGACTGGTTTGTTCACGGTGACTGTGGGTGATTTTTTCATGACTATTCACTCTAATCTGGATTTTGATGTACTATTTCAGATTTCTTCTAGAAAACAGCTCTGATCTTCATTTTCTTAGGGGCGGTGGTGGGAGCCGGTGCCTAAGATGGGCACAAGGGGAGGTGTGTGGCAGTGGTGTGCCATGTGGATTCCTAGGAGGGATTTTTAGATATTCAGACATTTTGCTAGCTGCTCGGCCACGGAAGGAGTCTTTTCATCGGAGAGATAGGCAAACGCAACCTCATTCCCTCGCCTTTTAGAGCCGGTCACCCAGCGCACCACTGACGCCACCTCTGGATGGGGCAGCCTGGGAGGTGTCATGGCTGATGATTTCCCTTTCTTATTTAGTTGTGAATTTTATCAAGAACAGGTATTCGTAATGGGGCACACAGAGAGGGTACAATTAGAGCATGAAACAGTCCGCAGGAAGGTGAAGGCTCTTGGCGATAGGAGATCCACATCCAGGAGCTGTAGGAGGTGACCTGGGTGCACCTGGCTTGGCTGCACCTCTCTTTCCAGAAAGTGCCTCCTTCCCCTGATGCCGTGAGTGGGCAGCTAAGAACTCACTCCCACAACCGTCCCCAGAGGTTTGCCCTTCTGGTCACCCTCTTCTCTTTCTCACCAGGGCACAAAGCCACCCCCTGGCCTCAAGGTGAGGCCGCTGTGGAAGAGTATAGCTGCTAGTGTTTAAGCCATTAGCTTCTTTCAGGATTTTTCTAATTCAAGGCAACCAGGCCCATACTTGAGGATAAAATAAACCATTAACAGTATAGTGAAACCAGACATTTTGGATTGTTTCCCCTTCCGTTTCCTTGGTGGAGCAAACCCTGCAGGCACTCACTGCAGACAAAGAGCTGAAAGCAAGAAGAACTCTTCACCCCTCCCACCTCCACTGCCACTGCCCCGTGGACGCAAGTTTTGGTATGAAGAAGTGGGAGTTCCTTGCGCTTTCTTAGCTGTTATTGTCAGCAATCCTTTACCTAATTCAAATTCCTGGCTGCCACCTGACTTACTCAGAGGGAAGGGCTCCCTGGGAAAGACGGTGCTGGGGGTAAGCTTCTGAGGAGGTGATGCTGACAGAGGACTGAACAGCTGGGAGGAACCGGCCGTGCAAAACTTCAGAGGAGGAGGAGACCTAAGGATGCCCAGCACCTTGGAGGAACGGAAGGAAGGCCCAGGTGACAGCCACAGGTGGTGGGATGGGACCCCGGGCTGAGTAAGAGGAGGCCAGAGCCGTTGGTCTGGGCTCCAGGCAGCTCTGTGGACCCGCGTCAGCCAGGGTGAGGAATTCAGATTTTTTTCTAAGTATAAAACCCTCGTGCCCTCCACCTTGGTGAAGCAATCACCAATCTAAATGACCTCCTGGAAGACCTCCAGTCATGCTGGCTCACAGATTTTTTTTCCATAAGAGTGACTAAAACAGGTATTTCCTAACACACGTGAAGAATGGATCACTCAGATGAACAGTACCAAATACCACTCACTTTTCCTCCCCCTCTAATTGCTTACACATCTAAATGATCTCCGGGTCTGTGCACCTCGTAACATCCCAGCAAATCACGGTGGTCCCAGTAAATGCTTCCTCCAGACCCGCCCATCCTTGTCTCTCACAGACATGCCCCTGAAACCCATGCTCGACCTGAAATCTCCATGTTCCAGGTTCCCGGCCAGTTTCAAATGGCAGTCAGGTGTCAGGGCCACCTGAAGGGAAACTTAGGGTATCAGGGCCATGGCTGGGGACAGGGGTAGCAAGAAGCATCACAGGGGCTCTTCTCCCTGCTGGGAAAGGGAAACGCAAAACGGTCAGAATTTGTTACCAAAGCTTCCAGCCTCCAGAAATGGACCTAGAGACCCCAGCAAACATCGGTTTATCCAGAGGAGTTGACAGAGAAAGGTCTAATGGAATTGCGCTCTTTGATTCAGTTGGTGGTTGCTCTTGAAATCAGATAGTTAAGATCATTTCTTTTCTGCGCATTTTATTCTATCCCATCAAAATTACTTGGTGGGTGTCTCCCGTGGGCTCAGGACTGCCTCGTGCTGTGGAGGTAGATGTAAAAGACAATCTTCCCTGGGCCCGAATGGGCGACGGACTGGCAGGTGTTCAGCAGCGTGTTGATAAAGGTATGTGCAACTCTTACGACTGTTGTCTACCACTTCGCGGAGGATTTCTGGCGGAGGGGCATCAGATACGCAATCGCTCTGGCCTGCTGGGGCTCCCGAGTGATGAGGCCAAGAGGCCGGGTCCTGGAGGAGCTTGGAATGCTGTTTTCATCAGTTTCACTGTTCGTTGGGAGGTTTTGAAAGCCATAAAATAATTTTAAGTAAGGGAATGACATAATCTACTTACATTCTGAAAATAGGGCTCTGGCTGTAATCAGGGGATAGGGAAGAAGGGTTTAGTTATCTTTGCTGCACCATGAATCACTTCAAAACACAGTGGCTCAGAATAAGAGCGCGTCTTTCTTTGGGTCAGGATTTCTGGAGCTGCTCAGCTGAGGGGTTCCGGCTCGGGGTCTCCCATGAGGTTGCTGTGAAGATGCTGGCTGAGGCTACAGTATCGGAAGGCCAAGGTGGCTAAGTTTCACGGCTGCCAAGTTGGTGCTTGTCATCGGCAGACAGACGGTCAGTTCCTCTCCCTGTCAACCTCGCCACAGGCCACGTGACGTAGCTGCCGGGTTACCCCAGAATGGGTGATCCAGGAGAGTGAGGCCAAAGTGTCTGTTACGAACTGCCTATTTTTGTTCCCTCCTCCCAGATTTGTATGCTGTATTCGTACTCTGGGAGGTAATTGAGGGTAAATGAGGTCATGAGGTGGGGCCCTAACCTGAAAGGGTTGGTGCCTTTCTGAGACGAGGAAGCCACCAGAGCCCTTGCTCTCTCTGCCATGTAAGGACACAGGGTGAAGGCAGCTTCTACAAGCCAGGAAGCGAGCTCTCACTAAACACCGAATCTGCGGGCACCTTGATCTTGGACGTGCCAGCCTCCAGAACCGTGAGAGATAAATGTCTGCTGTTGGAGCCACCTGGTCCATGGTATTTGGTTATGGCAGCCTGGGCTGATGGGGACACTGCTAATGCCTTCCGTGACATGACCTTGTACCATCCCTGCAGACACATTCTCTTTGCTAGAAAGTCGCTAAGCCCAGGCTGCTTTCAAGGGCAAAGGAGTTAGACCCCCACCTTTGGAAGGAAGGCACATCAAAGAACTTGTGAACATAATTTCGATATCCCTTTGTGATGTTCTTAAAATAAGAGGTTATTTTGTGACCCAGGTGAGAAAGGAAAGGGGTCGTAATCTGGCCCTAATGCAGATAGAATAAATGGGGCACAGATTTGGAGACATGAAGCTCATAGAGTCAGTGTGACTTGGAAACTGCAATTAGACTGAGCTGAGACAACCAGAAAGGATGTGATGTGGTGGAGGAAGAGTAGAGTCAGGACGTGTCAGATGTGAGAGGCCTTTGGGACGTGAAATGGATATTTCAAATTGGCAGGTGTGCACCACAGACGTGGTGTTTATCTGGGGGTTGTAAGCATGAAAACTATGGGTGCAGATGAGATCACCCAGCAAAGGGCATAAACTAAGGGGAGCAAAGGGCCCAGGTAGAGCTCAGAGGAACTCCTTTGTTTGGGGTTTGTGTAGAGGAAGACAATCTAGCAAAGAAGACCAAGAATGGGGCAACCAGAGAGGGGACAGAAAATCCAGAAACTGTGGCCTTCAGGGAAGCCAGGAGGAGAGAGTGGGTCCCTGTGCCGCACTGGGCTGGGAACATGGCTGGATTTGGTGATGTGGAGGCCGTCTGTGACCTTGAGTGTCAGTGGACTGAGTGGAAGTCAGATTGGATTGGGTCAAGGAGTAAATATTTGGAAGGAGAGAAAGTGGATAGAAACTGGGTTGACAGCTCTTTCAGGAAGGTTGGCTATAATAGAAGAGGGCAGTAAAGGAAGTCAAAAATGTTTTAATGCTTGAGGGAGGGCTGCAGTGGAGAGGGAGGGGTGGGGAGAGGAGAGAGAAGAGTAAGAGCGCTTGGTTAGGGAGTGAAGTCCTGGAGAAGTCGCCTGCCTTTGCTCTTTGCCGGGTGCGTCCTCCTTTCTAACAGAAAGGAAGATGCAGGCTTGGGTGCCTGTGATGGGCATCTGTAGGTTGGGGATTTCCCTTGGGTGCCTTCTGTTTTCTGATGAAGTTCAAGTCTACGTTAGTGACGCTCAACTTCGGTCACATATTAGAATCCCCTGGGGGAGCATTTCAACCTCCCTTATGCTGGGCTCACCTCTCAGACTCATTACATTACAATCTCTGGGTTGGAATCCAGCCATCAGGATTTTTTAAAGTTCCCCCCAGGAGACCAGAGTGCAGCCTGCGGGGAGGAGGGTCACTCCTGGAGGTGACCGGGGAGGAGATGGGGTGGTGGTGAGTGGTCGTGGGATTTAAACTGTGGGAGCAGAGGCCACTCACCAGGGCTGCAGGCAACGTGAGGCCCTACTGAGGTAGGTGACGGTCCCTTTTCCCTGGTGACTGTCTGCTTGGCTACTTGGGTACCTCCAGCAGAAGGACCTGCTCGGTTTCAGCTGATGACAGTAGGTGGTAGAGACCTTAACTTCTGTGCCTCCATTTCATCATCTGAACAATGGACATAATGGTACCTACCTTCTAGAATTGATGTAGGATTGAGGGAGATAAAGGGCATTAATGCCTAGCACAGCTCATGGTACAGCATAAAAGGTCACCATTCACATTAGCAAATAACCTTCTTGGCTAGAATTTAGGATGTGAGTGGAAGGGTAGTGAGATAGAGCTATAGAAGCATGTTTGTAGAGAGGAGCTTTTTTTGGCCCTTTTTTAATTGAGATATAGTTGATGTACAATATTATGTAAGTAACAGGTGTACAACATAGTGATTCACAGTTTTAAAGGTTATAGTCCTTTTATAGTGACTATAAAATATTGGTTATGTTCCTTGTGTTGTACAATATATCCTTGTAGCTTATTTTACACATAATAGTTTGTACCTCTTACTCCCCTCCCCTTATCTTGCCCCTCTCCCCTTCCCTCTTCCCGCTGGTAACCACTGGTTTGTTCTCTATATCTGTGAGTCTGTTTCCTTTTTGTTATACTAGCTTGTTTTATTTTTTAGATTCCACATGTAAGTGATAACACACAGTATTTGTCTTTCTCTGTCTGACTTATTTCACTTAGCGTCACGCCCTCCAAGTCCATCCATGTTGTTGCAAATGGCAACATTTCATTCTTTTTTATGGCTGAGTAATATTCCATTATATATCACCTCTTCTTTATCCATTCATCTGTTGCTGGACACTTACATTGCTTCCATATCTTGGCCATTGTAAATAATGCTGCTATGAACACTTGGGCATATGTATCTTTTCAAATTAGTGTTTTTGCTTTTTTTCTGATACACACCCAGGTGTGGAATTGCTGGGTCATATGGTAGTTCTATTTTTAGTTTTTTGAGAAACTGCCATACTGTTCTCCATAGTGGCTGAACCCATTTACATTCCCACCCGCAGTGTATGAGGGTTCCCTTTCCACCACATGAGAGGAGCTTGTTTAATAGGCTGTGAGGACCGCCGTGGTATTTCAGTGTGGGGTGTGTGCTATTGGGAATCCTGGAGATAGTGGATTGGAGATCCGAGGGCAGATCTGGCCACTTGGGCTGTCCTCCCAGGGCCCCAGTACAGTGCTCTGCTTGGACGTCTTTTGCTTTCTATCTTTTCTGGCATATTCGGGCCAGTGCACAGTGTGGGGAGCAAGTGGTGAAGGATTACGACCCCGATCACCGGGTTTGACCGAGCTGTACATAGTTAAGTAGGCATAGGGAGAGCCAATGGTCTGGGTCGGGTCCGTTCACTGCAGGGGGTATCCTTCAGGGGAACCTGTTCTGATTGTTCTGATCATGCCTGCTGGCCTATTACCAGGACTGGCTACTGATTGCACGGGTGAGGAGGGACACGTTTTTCTACCTGGCTCCAGCAGGGCTGTCCCCATCAGATGAGAAGTAAGCTTCTGTCATGAGGTGGGGCTCTGGGCGAGCCACGCTGAACACGAGATAAGTCATCTGAACGGCTTCTTATCTTCGGTGTGCCTTCCTCCAGTGCTACCTTTAGCCACCACGGGAAGCCTTCCTTTGGTAAGTCCTGTCCCAGAGCCTCTCACCGACGGCCATCTTGCCCGCAGAGACTACAAGTCCCAGCATCCATCACAAGAGTCCCGGCCACGCCCCCTGTTAACGGCGAGGCCACGGCCCTCGCTCCCTCCCCCAGAAATGCCCCTCCGTATCTTTGGCAAGCTGGCAGGCTGCCACCCCGGCCTTGACTCAGCCACATGCTTTGTTTCAATGCGGCAGTGGTGATCCCTTCATTCCTGGCGGTTTCTTTGCCCCACGATGAGACAGGAAAAGCAAGATCTCTAGCCGAGAGGTGCCCCACTGCTCATTCATCCCGCCAGCCACCAGAACCCTGGCAGGATCGAGGGTTTTGTCAGATGGGAGCTGTGGTAGTGAATAAAAAAAGTGAAACCAGATGTTCTTCCCTCCAGTTGCTTCATATCCATGCAGGGGCTTGGAGGAGGAGGCTGTAAAAATGTCACAGCCCTTGATTCCTGAGGCCCAGATTTACGCTCTGTGTAACCTTGCACCATAAATCCACTGCCCTCGCTGGAGCACTGGCTTCTGAAGGGGCAGAGCCCAGCTGCAGCAGTGACCGGAGGCTGCGGACAGTGCAGAAGGGACATGGGTGGGGAGCACGGGGGCGGGGAGCCTGACTGGGGACCAGCGGTTGCTTTTCAAGAATTTGAAAAGATGTTACAAGATTGGCTTGGAGTTTGGCCTTCTCGGGAAATAAGCCAAACTCTATCTTGCCTTTTAGCCTGAAAGAAAACTTGCTTTCTCTTTGGAAAGTACTAGCAGATGCAAGAGAACTCGGTGGGAATGGAAATCACAGAAGCAGAGTTCTCACTTCAGGTTGAAGTGCCTGCAGGAGAAAGGAGAGGTGGGCAGGGACCAGATGCCACTGCCCGAGGGGGCCATCCTCCAGAAGCTGGAATGGATCCTCAGTGCGTGGGGTGCCATCGGACTTTGGCTTTAAAGTAGTGGTTCTGTCTGCTGTGTGCAGGCTGAACTATGGGGGTGGTGCAAGAAGGAAGCAAGGAGGCAGCCCAGGAGACTCTCACAGGCGTCGGGTGATGACGCTGGCGTGCACCAGGTGGAAGCCATGGACGCGAAGAACGGCAAATGGGCTCAAGGTCTGGTGGCCAGACCTTGGGAAGAATCAAGGAGGCGCCCCAACTTCTGGTGTGAGCAGCCGAGTGGGAAATGATGAAGCCACTGCAACGGGGCCTGGAGGAGGATCAAGTCTCCGGAGGGGATTCAGACTTCGGTTTTGGACCCACTGGGTTAGAAATGCTCATAGACACCTACGTGGATGTTTTAAAGAGACAGTTGGAGGGCTTCCCTGGTGGCGCAGTGGTTGAGTGTCCGCTTGCCGATGCAGGGGACACGGGTTCGTGCCCCGGTCCGGGAAGATCCCACGTGGCTGGGCCCGTGAGCACGTCCGGAGCCTGTGTTCCGCAACGGGAGAGGCCACAGCAGTGAGAGGCCCGTGTACCGCAAAAATAAAATAAAGAGACAGTTGGAGATGTGGGTCTGGAGATGTGAAGAGAGGTCAGGGCTGGGATCTAAATTTGGGAGTCATGGGTGATAATTAAAAAGATAGTTATGGTCAGGCCCCAGTTGCCCTCTACTATTGCCACTATGGTTGTGGTCACCTTCTTAATTTCTCTTTCTGATCTTTTGTTGTTAGTGTATAGGTCTGCAGGAGATTTCTGTGTGGTCACCTTCTGATCTCTGCATAGACGCTGGCCAGTGCCAGGGCGCCCTGGGTCATGGCTGCAAATACACAGGTCACGTTCTTCCTCCTGCCTGTGGCCGACGTTTCTCCTTCATCTTTCCACCTGAGCCCACAAGCGGCGCCGCGGTTTCCCCGCGGGGCTCCCAGGTAGCTGCCCGCTCTTGATGGCGGTTCCCACGTGGCAGGAAATCTTGCCATCCTGACCCCAGACCAGCAGCCTTCTCCCCGAGTTCTCCATTTCTGTCTTTTTGCATCGCCTAGCGCAAATCTTCTACTCTCTTAACATTTTCCCAGCTTGTTGACATTTTTACAGTGGGTATAACCTTATTATTTCATTATTAGTCACTAAACAGGAAGGATTTAGTTTTTCATTTGATCCATGTTGCTAAAAGTGTTACAGTAGTTTCTAGCACATTCTAAGTGACCAGGTTCTGATCGCCTACTTGAAACAGCACTTCTAGGTCTGTGTCTAAGCAGCTGATGGTCAGGGTGCCATCAGCTGCTTTGACTTGGACAGAGATGCCGCCTCACAGGGATGCAGGTGGCAGTTGACCCTGCCGTTCATGCTTATGGCGTCCTGTGCGATTTCTACTTTGCGTGGCAGCTATCTATGGCTTTTATTTGTTCTAATCAAATAGGAACAGTGTTCAGTTCAATGGATTCTTCATATAAAATGACCATAGGGACTTCCCTAGTGGCGCAGTGGTTAAGAATCCACCTCCCAATGCAGGGGATGCAGGTTCGATTCCTGGTCAGGGAACTAGATCCCACACGCATGCCGCAACGAAGGAACCCATGACCCGCAAATAAGGAGCCCACCGGCCGCAACTAAGGAGCACACGTGCCACAACTAAAGGAGCCGGTGAGCTGCAACTAAGGAGCCCGCCGGCCACAACTAAGACCTGGTGCAACCAAAATACATAAATACAATAAATAAAATTTAAAGAATAAAAATAAAACGACTCTGACAACCTCCTGCCTTCCCCTGCCCCCAAGTAAGGCTGGAAACAGATGCCGCTTGTACCATAGAGTTAGAAACTGCCCTTGTGTGACTGAAGCTGGGACATATGTGCAGGAACTGCTGAGGGGCTTTCTTGTGGCCTAGTGTGGAGCCCATGGGCCAGGCGAGGAAGGGCCAGGGAGAGCTGATTCACCATCCAGGGGAGGCTGGAACACTAGCACCAGTCTGGGTCTCTCTCTCCCTCTCTCTCCTGCAGCCCTTCTTACTGTCCTGCGTTGCTTGGTGTTTGCTGGTACCTGGATTACTCCCAGGACTGGAGCTGCGGATTTTCTCCCCTTTGGGGATCCTTGCTGCAGATAACTGGGATAAAGTGCAAACTGAGGTGTCACGACAACATGAGGGGTAGATGAAGGCCAGATTGCTCACGGGAGGTGTGTACAGGGAGACACAGAGGGAACCAGCATGGAGATCGGAACTCTGGGATGGACCAGACAGCAGGAAGGGAGCTCGTAGGGCAACCGGGGAGGCAAGGCTGCTGGGGGTGGGTGCGCGGGTGGTGAGAACTGCGGTGGGGAGTCGTGGAAGTCTGGAAGAAGCAAATTTCAAGAAGGGACACTTGTTGATGAGTCAACACACTGCAGGCGGTTATTAAGACATCGCTACAGTGTCCATTAGATTTAGAAATTCAGCGTTAACTGGTGCCTTCCTCAGAGCTGGTTAGAGGAAAGGGGTGGGGCCGGAAACCAGCCTACAGGAGGTTGGAAAGTGAGGCAACAGAGGCAGCAAGTGAAGCTACTTGTAGGGAATTTGGAGAAGAAGAGAGACAGGGCAGAAGCAGAAGAGCACACTGGGTGGAGGGAGGGGCTGTTTGCCTGGCTTCGCGCGGAGCTTGGGGAGGGCGTCACTGCGCTTTCATCTCCAGTTACAAAGAAGAAAGCAGGTGCTCTCTGCCGACAGCCCAGCCTGTCTGCTATTGCGGTGTTTGTTTGTTTGTTTGTTTGTTTTGGGACTCAGTGTGATGGAGACCTGCCCGTTTGTCCTGTCAAAGTCTTGCTGTCGCTCCATGTGTCTGGAGGAAGGTTAGCAGTGCCGGGGAAAGGCCCAGGTAGTAATGGACCCAGAGAGCGCCCACTTTCCAAATCCAGTCCCCCCCACCCCGCTTTTCGAGATTGGCCCACCCCTGCCTTCACCTCCACACCTGCAGGCTCACCTCTTCCAGCGGCCAGTGAAGGTCAGCTCCACCTCGTTGGTGAAACTGTTTTGTGCGATTCCTACTATTGCTGGGAGACATTATTGTTCTTTGTTATTGTTTTGGTTTTAACTGGAGAGAATCTTGGTGCTGAGACAAAGGGGACGAGGGGAGAGGGAGAGGATGAGAGTCAGGGAGGGGATTCTGGGGGAGGGAAGACCGGATGGGGTTGGCAGGCAGGTGAAAGGCCAGGGTTGGGGAGCTGGAGGGTCTAGGAGGCAGGGGCAGGTGTGAGCCTGGGCAGGAAGTTCAGGGAACTCATGCCCAACTTTCCCTGCTCAGCAGGCAGGCGGCAAGATCACCCATGGAGGGGAAGACAAGGATGTGATGGGGCATGATGAAAAAATCTGCGGTTCGGCAGTTGTGGGGGCTGAGAGGGGGCGGGCAGGGACCAGGAGGTGGTCTCCACGTTGCTGCTTGCCTAGCTGAGGTCGATGGTGTATTCAAGGTGACTCTGACACTGATGGTCTGGAGTTTCCTCCGTCAGTGCTGTGAGGATGTGGGAAGGAAGGGGGTGTATGGGGATCGGAGGAGGAGCTCAAGACGGGAGGGCAGACGAGACACAGGGCCAGGGGCCAAGGGAGCAAAGGGCTCTGGCCCGAGCCCCGCGACTCTTGTCCTCCTTTCCCACGTGCCTCAAGCCTCTTCATTGAAAACCAGGTTCATTTCACTCCCTGTGTTTTATCCAGAGGGAGGCCTTCGGGGTCATCCATGCACTGAACGGTGGACCTGGGGCAGTGGTGACATGTCAGTGTAGTTTCATCAGTGGTAAAAATGCACCATCTGGTGCAGGATGTTGATGGCGGGGAGGCTGTGAGTATGGGGTCAGAGGGCACATGGGATCAAGACGCTACCGTGAGGAAGGGCCAGGAAGGGAGCGGGGCAGGCTGCTTGGGGGCTGGGAGTGGGCACAGCAGAGCTTGCTCATAGACCAGAGACCACAACGGGGCTAATTTTCTTAGCTGGCTTTATTTTTAAGGGCAGTTTTATGTTCATGGCATAATTGAGTAGAAAATACAGAGGTTTCCCAGATCCCAGCCCCACCAGCCCCACACATTTCCCTTACCATCGACATCCCCTTCCCTGTGGTATATTTGTTATAATGAATGAGCCTACATTAACACATAATAATTGCCCGAGGTCCATAGTTTACATTAAGGTTCACTGTTGGTGTTGTACATTCTACGCATATGGACAAATGTATCCGCCATTACAGTATCATACAGAGCATTTGCCCTCTCCTAAAAACCCTGTGTTCTGTCTATTCATCCCTCCCTCCCCCAGCCCCTGTCAACCACTGATCTTTTTACTGTCTCCTTAGTTTGCCTTTTCCGGTATTTTATATAGTTGGAATCATATAATAAGTAGCCTTTTCAGATTGGCTTCTTTTACTTAATAATAGACAGTTAAGGTTCCTCCGTGTCCTTTTGTGGCTTGATAGCTCATTTCTTTCTAGTGCTGAATAATATACTATCGTCTGCATGTACCATAGTTTATTTATCCATTCGCCTATGGAGGGACATCTGGGCTGCATCTAAGTTTTGGCAATTATGAATAAAGCTGCTGTAAATATCTGTGTGCAGGGTTTTGTGTAGACACAAGTTTTTAACTCATTTGAGTAAATACTAAGGAGTGCAACTGCTGGATAATATGGAAGGAGTATATTTAGTCTTGTAAGAAATTGCCAAGCTGTCTTCCAAGGTGGCTGTAACCATTCTATGTTCCCACCAACAGTGAATGGGCGTTCCTGTTGCTCCACACCCTCACCAGCATTTGGTGTTGTCCGTGTTTTGGATTTTAGCCATTCTAATAGGTGCGTAGTGGTGTCTCACTGTTGTTTTAATTTGCATGTCCCTGATGACACAGGACGTCGAGTGTCTTTTATAAGCTCAGTTGACATTTGTATATCTTCTTTGGTGAGACGCTTATTCAGATCTTTGGCCCATTTTAAAATTGGGTTGTTTTCCTCTTGTTGGATTTCGAAACTCTTTTGTATATCTTTGAGAAGAGTCCTTTATCAGACGTGTCTTTTGCAAATATTTTCTCCCAGCCTTGTTTTCACATTCTCTGGATAGTGTCTTTTGCAGAGCAGAAGTTTTTAATTTTAATGAAGTCCAGCTTACTAAAGCTTTCTTTTAATGGGTGTGCCTTTGGTGTTGTATCTAAAAAGTCATTCCCAAACCCAAGGCCATCTAGATTCTTTTCTATGTTACCTTCTAAGACTTTTATAGTTTTATATTTTACATTTAGCTGTATGATCTATTTTGAATTAATTTTTGGTGAAGGATGTAAGAGCTGGGTCTTGATTAATTTCTCTGCATGTGGATGTCCAGTTTTCCTGCACCATTTCTTTCTCTTGTGTCAAAAATCAGTTGACTTTATTTCTGTGAGTGTACTTTTGGGGTCTCTGTTCTGTTCCATTGATCTAGTTGTTTATTCTTTTGCCAGTGCCACACTGTCTTGATTATAGTGCTATTTTTGATTTGTCAATTGTAAGTCATAGCTATTGACTCCCTATCAGGATTGATGAGAAGTTAGCTCTCTTATACTCTTGAATTCATCTCTCCCCATTCTCCTCATATTCTGTTTTAAATTAAATCAACATTCTGTTTACGATACCAAAACTATGTTGATATTGTCTATAGCACATCTTAATATATTATGATTATATATTTTTGCAGCCCTTTGTTTTCCCTTAAATTACGTGTTTGCCTAATTTATTACTTATATGCTATTTTCATATACGTAATTGTGGCAGTTTAAAAATTTGTCCACAATTTCTTTGATACCCTTCCCTTCAAAATGGAAAGCCCGATTTCACTTGCCTTGTAAGTGGGCTGCACTTAGTGGGTTGTTTCTAACAGGTAGAAAATGGCAGGAGGAGGCCGTGTGGCTTCTGAGACCAGGTCATAAAAGGCAACACAGCTTCCTCTTTGATCTTTCTCATGGGGATCTTGCTCTGGGGAAAAGAGTTGGCATGTTGTGAGGCCACTGAATCAGCCCTATTGCCGGACCCCTGTGGAAAGAAGCTGAGGCCTCCAGCCGACAGCTCCACGCGTGAGCCAGGCTGGGAGCTGAGCCGATAGATGCAGTGGAGCTTTCAGCTGCTGGGGCTCATCCGACATCTTGACTGCAGCCTCAGGAGAGGCTCTGAGCCAGGATCCCCCAGCCAGGCTGCTCCCAGATGCCTGGCCCTCAGACACTGTGAGATAATAGGTGTTTATTGTTTTAAGTCTGTGAGCCTTGGGACGATTGGTTATGCAGCAACAGGTAATGAACATAATACCTGTGATTGCACTCTGATCGTCACTTTGTCGCTAGACTTGCCACATAATCTACTCTGTCAAGTCTAATGCCGTTTTCCTGGGTCTCTCCACCTTCCCACTGCCACTGGACTGGTTATTCTTGAGACCTGTAGCACAGTGGTCACCTTCCCCACCCTGCTGACTGGGCGCACTGGTTCCGGGATCTCTTAGCCTTTCTTAGGCTTCCTTTTCCTTTTTTTAAAAAAAATTATTTCAAATTTGTTTTTAAATTTAAAAATTTTTTATTTTATTGAAGTCTAGTTCATTTACAATGCTGTATTAGTTTCAAGTGTACAGCAAAGTGATTCAGTTGTATATATATATATATATATATTTTTTTTTCAGATTTATTTCCCGTATAGATTATTATAAGATATGGAGTAGAGTTCCCTGTGCTATATAGTACACCTCATTGTTCACCTATTTTATATATGGTAGTGTGTATAGGTTAATCCTAAACTCCTAATTTTTCTCTCCACCCCCCACCCCCTGCTATACCCTTTGATAACCGTAAGTTGGTTTTCTATGTCTGTGAGTCTCCTTTTGTTTTGTAAGTAAGTTCATTTGTATCGTTTTTTTAGATTCCACATATAAGCGATATCATATGATATTTATCTTTCTCTGTCTGACTTATTTCGCTTAAGGTGATCGTCTCTAGGTCCATCCATGTTGCTGCAAATGGCATTATTTCATCCTTTTTATGGCTGAGTAATATTCCATTGTATGTATATACCACATCTTCTTTATCTTATCCATTCATCTGTCGATGGGCACTTAGGTTGTTTCCATGTCTTGGCTGTTGTAAGTAGTGCTGCTCTGAACATTGGGGTGCGTGTGTCTTTTTGAATTAGAGTTTTCTCCGGATATATGCCCAGGAGTGGGATTGCAGGATCATAGGGTAACTCTGTTTTTAGTTTTTTGAGGAACCTCCATACCGTTCTCCATAGTGACTGCACCAATACATTCCCGCTAACATACAGGAGGGCTCCTTTTTCTCCACACCCTCTCCAGCATGTATTCTTTGTCGACTTTTAAATGACGGCCATTCTGACTGCTGTGCGGTGATGAGGCTTCCTTTTCTTCCTTTTTATTCTTTTCTTTCCCTGAAACCCATCAGCAACTAGCTCTTAGGAAAAAAGTGTATGGGAGATAATTTTTTAATCCTTGTATGTCTAAAAATG
>NW_020171817.1:1028550-1066915 GCF_003031525.2 Neophocaena asiaeorientalis asiaeorientalis
CCAGATGCCTGGCCCTCAGACACTGTGAGATAATAGGTGTTTATTGTTTTAAGTCTGTGAGCCTTGGGACGATTGGTTATGCAGCAACAGGTAATGAACATAATACCTGTGATTGCACTCTGATCGTCACTTTGTCGCTAGACTTGCCACATAATCTACTCTGTCAAGTCTAATGCCGTTTTCCTGGGTCTCTCCACCTTCCCACTGCCACTGGACTGGTTATTCTTGAGACCTGTAGCACAGTGGTCACCTTCCCCACCCTGCTGACTGGGCGCACTGGTTCCGGGATCTCTTAGCCTTTCTTAGGCTTCCTTTTCCTTTTTTTAAAAAAAATTATTTCAAATTTGTTTTTAAATTTAAAAATTTTTTATTTTATTGAAGTCTAGTTCATTTACAATGCTGTATTAGTTTCAAGTGTACAGCAAAGTGATTCAGTTGTATATATATATATATATATATTTTTTTTTCAGATTTATTTCCCGTATAGATTATTATAAGATATGGAGTAGAGTTCCCTGTGCTATATAGTACACCTCATTGTTCACCTATTTTATATATGGTAGTGTGTATAGGTTAATCCTAAACTCCTAATTTTTCTCTCCACCCCCCACCCCCTGCTATACCCTTTGATAACCGTAAGTTGGTTTTCTATGTCTGTGAGTCTCCTTTTGTTTTGTAAGTAAGTTCATTTGTATCGTTTTTTTAGATTCCACATATAAGCGATATCATATGATATTTATCTTTCTCTGTCTGACTTATTTCGCTTAAGGTGATCGTCTCTAGGTCCATCCATGTTGCTGCAAATGGCATTATTTCATCCTTTTTATGGCTGAGTAATATTCCATTGTATGTATATACCACATCTTCTTTATCTTATCCATTCATCTGTCGATGGGCACTTAGGTTGTTTCCATGTCTTGGCTGTTGTAAGTAGTGCTGCTCTGAACATTGGGGTGCGTGTGTCTTTTTGAATTAGAGTTTTCTCCGGATATATGCCCAGGAGTGGGATTGCAGGATCATAGGGTAACTCTGTTTTTAGTTTTTTGAGGAACCTCCATACCGTTCTCCATAGTGACTGCACCAATACATTCCCGCTAACATACAGGAGGGCTCCTTTTTCTCCACACCCTCTCCAGCATGTATTCTTTGTCGACTTTTAAATGACGGCCATTCTGACTGCTGTGCGGTGATGAGGCTTCCTTTTCTTCCTTTTTATTCTTTTCTTTCCCTGAAACCCATCAGCAACTAGCTCTTAGGAAAAAAGTGTATGGGAGATAATTTTTTAATCCTTGTATGTCTAAAAATGTTTTTACCTGCTTTCTTTCTTGATCCATAGCTGGGTTGATTACTGAATTCGAGGTAGAGTGTCGTTTTCTCTTAGAATTTTGAAGTCATTTATTGTCCTTCTAGCATCCAATGCTGTACTTGTACCATTTTCGTTCTTGTTCCTCTGTGTCTGCCCTTGCTTCTCCCTCCTTGGAAGTTCGAGGGCCCTCAGTTTGTCCCCGGTGTGGTGAAGTTTCATGGTGGTGCACCTTGTTGTTTCCGTTAGGATGCTGGAAGTGAAGAAAGCCCAACTAAAATGGCTCATAGGACAAGTGGGTTTTTTTTCTTGCACAAAATGAAAAAGTCCTGGGATAAGGTGGCTCTGAGGTTGATTGACTTAGTGGCTGAATTACATCCTCGGGAACCCAGGTTTTAAAAAATCTATTTGCTCTGCCAGAATGCTTTGCGTAGCTCCCTTTCATGGACAAAATATGGCAGTGGCTTATATTCCAGAGGCAGAAATTGGATCTACCTCTTTCTCTGACTCTTTAAAACTGTAGAGTACTTCCCAGAATGAATCCCATCATTGGCAGACTTTCTATCGAGACCACATGTCCAAAATTAGGTGTTATGGCCCTTCTTAAATGAATCACTAGACAAAGGAAATAAAACTAATTTGATTGTCTTCGACTAATCAAGATTTAATCCCTGGAGCTGAAGGTGGGGTTGGTCTTTCCTGACACCATGACTTTGCAGTGGAACGTGAGGGCTTTAAATAGAATCTGAATCTTATTACAAGGAAAAATAAGGCAAGCATTATTGGTGGGCAACCAGATTGTCTGCTACAGCGGCTGTGGGTTCTTCTGTCATTTACTGTGATGGAGACCTGGTGATCTCTCTTCTATGTGTCTCCTATGTGCTGTTGTCCCCTCCTGTGTCCTTTGCCCTTGTGGGTTTGTGCCATTTTGTTCCTTTTGTTCATTTTGTTCAGGATCCCTGAAGGGAGGGGTGAAAAATGTGTGTTCCGTCTCTCTCCCTGTTTGGAAGCCTGCAGCCAGTGTTCCTCATACTGTGAGCTGTAGCCTGTGAGTGAGCTGTGTCCAGTATTTTAACAAATGAAACAGAGTAGAAAATACCAGATCGTATGTATCGCACAGAGTAAGATTAAATATTGTTTCAGTTGAGTATGCCTATGTCGTGTGTCCTGGCTAGAGATGTAGAACGTGTTTCTCGTTAGAAGCTGCACACAAAATTATTTGGGAAGCATTACTCGAAAGAAGTCTCTTCTGAGCAATACTGTCTTTTTCGGGTTGGTTTTACAGGTATGTGAGGCTAAGAGAACATAGCAAGCCCACCCAACTCCAATGGGCATGAGCTACTGCGTGGTATACATATAAGAACTGTTCACTCCCCCAGAGCAACTCAAAACCCCATGAAGTAAATGTGTTACTGTTATCATGTTATTCATTTCTGTGTTCCCAAGGAAGAAACAGCGCTCCGGAAATACGCTTAATGCCCAAGCAGGCAAGGCAGCAGGCTGGTGGGCCTGAGAGGCATGATTCTGGACACCGAACGTGGAGCTTGGCTAAGTTGTGCTCCCCTCACCCCCTACACACACCCCCGTGGTCAGGGCTGGGTCACAGCAGGCGCTGAGTGTCCAGGGTAACCTCAGCAAACATCTGTCAAAAGGCCGCATTCCCCAAATGTTTGGAGAGCCTCCGACCAGAAGAGATGCTAGGCTTCTGCTGAGTTACATAACGTACTAGGATCATGGTTTGCTTTCCAGGCCTATTTTCACTCAATCTTGCCCTTTCTGGGCAGTTGTATTCAGCAAAGACTGATGGGTGTATTTCCTATGCCTAAAGATTTTTAGGAAGTGAAAACATCCTTCTGTCCGGGCAATGTCACCATCAGCATGAAAACCTGGTACCTGGTTCCCGTCCCAGGGCTGTGGGCCTGGCCTGGAGGCCTCCACAGTCTGGCCCCGTCAAGGTGGTGGTCCACCTCTACTGCTGCCCTTCCTGTGTCCCCTTGTCATTCTTGTTACACTATGTTTTCTGCTTCCCATTTTTCAAGTTCTTTTTTTTAGAAATATCTTTTTTTTTTTTTTTTGCTGTATGTGGGCCTCTCACTGTTGTGGCCTCTCCCGTTGCGGCGCACAGGCTCCGGACGCGCAGGCTCAGCGGCCGTGGCTCACGGGCATAGCTGCTTCGCGGCATGTGGGATCTTCCCGGACCGGGGCACGAACCCGTGTCCCCTGCATCGGCAGGCGGACTCTCAACCACTGCGCCACCAGGGAAGCCCTAGAAATATCTTTGACACAGGAAAATTATATCTATTTAAAGTGTACAATCTGATGTTTTGATATACGTAAACAGTGTGAAAAGATCCCCACAACCAAGCTAATTAACACGTCCCTCACCTTTCTGTAGTTACCACCGAGTGTGTGTGTGTGTGCGTATGTGTTTGTGGTGAGATGATTTCCTTTTAGCTCTATCCTCTTTGCAACTTCCAAGTACTCACTACAGTCACCATGCTGTACAACAAATCTCTAGATTTCTCTCTAGAACTTACTCATCTTGCATAACTGAAACCCTTTGATCAACACCGTTCCATTTCTCTTCCCCTTCTTCCCCGACAGCCACTGTTCTACTCTCTGCTTCTATGCATTTGACTATTGTAGTTTCCAGCTACAAGTGAAATCATATAGTATTTCTCTGTGTCCAGCTTACTTCACAGAGCACAATGTCCTCCAGCACCATCCGTGTGGTCACAAATGGTGGCATCTCCTTCCTTAAGGCTGAATACTTACTATATAACTTTGTTTCTGATGCCTAAGTGATCGGAGAGGAATGAATTCCGGTCCTTCCTTATTCCCTACATCAAGAGCCAATATTCTTTACTTCTCTGTGTTTAAAAATTAAAACAGAAAGACCTGGAGTTCTTTTACGCATTGTCCAGCTTTTAAATTGCTGTCAGTGGAAAACTTAGTCTGAATACCGTGCCTGGAGCTGTTGGAAGTTGGAAACCCTCCCGACAGCGTGAGGCTCCCATTCAGTTCCAAGCGCGTCCTATTCTAGATGGTGAGTGTTACTTCTATAATTAGCACGTCCCCAGTTTAGAGGCCCAGCAGTCCCTTTCCCTTGGACCATTGGATTGAAGAAGGAGGGAGGGGGAGGGCCCAGAGGCCGACCCGATGGCCATGTGGGCAGAGCTGGGGATGCTCGGGGGTCCTGGCACCATCCGTCTTGCTGTGCTGCCTGCCCAGGACCTGCGCTTGGCTTTCAGTGGGCAGGATTTGAAAACAGAACATGTGAACAGTGCTCGAGAAAAAGCAATCGCTCCATAAAGAAACGCAGGCATAGCGACAGGCTGAACCACAGCGCCGTCAGTGGGGGCACTAGCTAAGGACTCGCCTGCTGGTTCGAGGCCAGGCTGGATCTTGGGGAGGAGATGAAATGAAAGCAGGGGTGGAGAAGGGAGTGAGAGCCTGGGCCTGTGCGCCTGCTGAGACCTCAGTGCTGGGACTTTGGTCACCTGTCACCTTCAGTTTGACACTCCCAAGCCTGTTAGGGCAGAGCCTGTCATTCGAGTCTCACAGGCCCGTGGCATCGTGGTTGGCGCTGCCCCCAAGGGCTTGTGGGAAGAAATGAATACCTGGGTTGCACAAACGCCCCTACTCCTTCCCCTGGTGAGCTGGACGGAGGTGAGGCCCGGCCACGCTCCAGATTCTGCTTGTCAGTGCGCCGAGCTCACCCCTCCGCAGGGCAGCCCGGGAATCACAACGAGAGGTGCTGTGGGGAGAGGGACAGAGGCCGATCCTCGTTGCCGGGAGCCCTCTGCGACGCAGAGCTGCTCTTGCAGGGCATGTCCCAGCGCCAGCTCGCGTCTGTCCCGTGCAAGGATGCCTCTCTGGCAAGGCCCGGGGCTGCGAGCTGGGAGGGTGATGCCCACTGCTCAGAGCCAGGCTCTGCCCTCAGAACTGGCCCACCTTATAGACCAGCAAAGATGACAGATCCCGACTGGTGGGGTCGGATTTCGTCCTTCCTCGTCAAACCCAGGCCTTGCCCCCCCTGCCCCCCGACACCCCCGTCTGCCAGCCTCAGGGCACTCCTTTGTCCTCTCCTTCCAGAAAGCTGAAGAGCGAAGGGACACATGGTACCTCGAGTCTCCCCACACCCCCCTCTGTTCAAGGTCTGGGCACCGAACTGGCTGATTGGCCCAGACCATCAGATGCAGGCTCATGGGGCAGGAGGTGTCGGCTTCTCTCTGGGGCCTGTGTCTTCCCAGGTTTGTGTTCCTGGCATGTGCTGGGACATGTAGCCTGGCTCTTCCAAGAGCAGTGTCTCACGGGCACAGCTTTGGCTTGGAGGGATGTTTCTCTGTCTTCCAAGCCAGCCCTCCCTCGTGTCTTTCCAACTTGTTTTTCTGCTGACAGTGGAACCCTAGTGCCTTTGCTCTTTGAGACGCCCTGCCTGTAATTGGAAAAGGAGCCAGCGCTGAGTTATAGGTTAGCACACGCTGCCCTCTAACGGCCGCGTCTTCTAGTTTCCCAGCTCCACTGGCAACAGCTGCACTAGGCCTTCTTGGAGGCCCAAAGCAAGATTCCTTCCAAGTAAGCTGGCTCTTTCCCTTCGCTCAGTGCAAAGAACCAGCCCTTGCTCTTGGGAGGGGATCGGGGGGGGGGTGTCAAAAGTCAGGCAGCTTTGGTGTGCCTGGCTGTGCGGAAAATGGTCCAGCGTTTCCCTGCCAGACATGAAATAACTGGATTCTTCGAGTTCAGGGGCTTGGACCAGTCTATCCCATGGCTGTGATGTCCACCTGCTTGTTCGCAGTTCCTTGCCGGGCCTAGAGAGGGAAGTTCAGGGCCTGTCCTCCGTGCACCCAAAGTGGCTTCCTTCTCCCACCCTTCTGGTCAGAGGGCCGCGGGGCAAGGTGAGGGATGGGTGTGACGCACCCCTCAGCCTTCCCTGTTCAGCCTTGAAAACCAGCGCAAATGCTAAAAGGCGAGGGAGGGAGGACACACAAACCTCTTGAAACAACATCCCTTGAGTTAATGTTTGAAGAACCTGGAGAAATTGGTTGGACATAGTCCAGTTCTGTTTTGAGGGGAATCTGGGACCTAGTTAAGGAACAAAGTTCACGGGTGTGGGAGGAGAAACTGGGAAACATTTTGTTCTGGTAGCTGGAAAGCTTATCTCCAGAAGTGATGGAAAGAAGCTAAAAGAGGAAAGGACTCGTGTTTTCCTCCAATTAAGCCCAAATCTGGCAAAAGTAAAGCATCGTGGGGGAACTCTGCCGCTCTGCCGGAAATGACGTGAAAGTGCGTTTTCACGAGTTTAGAGTGTTTTACAGAGTGAAGCTCCTTGGGGAAAAACGACTCACTGTGAAACAGAGCTTGGAGCTGGCCGCCTTCAGCTTTGCTTAAATCGGGGATGGTGGTCACAGAGGTTGCTGCGCTAATTCGCAGGGAATTGAAACCACTGTTTGGTGGGAGCAAACATGGCTCTCTTCGGCCCAGGGGAACGGGCACAGAGACCAGAAAGTGGGGCAGATTGCACTGAAATTTGAATTTTAAGCCTGGTTTTCATGTGGGGTTTAAGCAACTCATCACTTCTGATATGGTCGCTCTTTGTAGCAATGGAAAAGAGGCATTTAAAAAAATTTTTTTTAAATTTTATTTGGGTCTCCAGCCGCAGAAAGTCATCATTCAGAAACACATCTTTCCCCACTCAACTTTAAAACGTGGGCTTTTCCTCTCCTTTCTGAAAATCTTGAGCAGATTCTGAAAACACTTAAAATTAAAAACAAGGTGCCTCTCTTTTGACAGACCTCGCTTGGAACCTGGGCCTCGCTTGCCTTGGGATGCCTGGCGGTGCTGATGCAGCCTCACAGGTGTGCAGCATCTCCCTAAAGGTGCTGTGTGCATCCCATCCAGGCCGGGCAGAAACAGCGGTTCCCGCTGCCGATTCTAAGGGCCCGGCAGGCAGAGGGTGAAGCTCTGAGTGCTGGCTCTTCCGGGGACAGAGCCGGCTCTGAAATAACACGTGTATTGTGCACTCCAAGATTTGGTTTGTTTCATAGCCACGCCTCCCCCCGCCCCTCCAGCGGAAAGATGGCACCGGGGCTTTGGGAGACGTTCTGTCCTGTTCAGCGGGAAGCCCTTCTTCCTCCATCGTATTTCATGCAAGGCCAGTTCCAGCTCTGAAGAGAGAAGTGTTTCCCCAAAGCTGGGCTCCTGCTGAGCTGCACGCACTGTTCCCTGGTTTTATTTGGGTAAAATCAAAGGTAAACAGAGGGCCCTGGCCTTATACGTGATGTTTAAAACAAAAGAGTGTGATTATTTAAAGAATACCTCTGGGGCTTCCCTGGTGGCGCAGTGGTTGAGAGTCCGCCTGCCGATTCCGGGGGACGCGGGTTCGTGCCCCGGTCCGGGAAGATCCCACATGCCGCCGAGCGGCTGGGCCCGTGAGCCATGGCCGCTGAGCCTGCGCGTCCGGAGCCTGTGCCCCACAACGGGAGAGGCCACAACAGTGAGAGGCCCGCGTACTGCAAAAAAAAAAAAAAAGAATACCTCTAAGAGTTCTTGAAATTCCCGGCATTCCATGTTTCCCTGTGAGTGTTCTCACTGTGGTTAGGGGAAGCTGGCCTGGGGAAGGGCCTGAAATGCCCAACAGCAGGACCACGACTGTCAGAGTGTAAATGAGGCTCCAGCGCACCTGAGGTCATAGGGCCGCACCATCCAGGCGGGACGTGCATCTTCTGGGCTTTGCTTCTTGGTGGCGTCAGGCGCACTTTACTTCTCCCAGCGTCAGGGTCCCCCTTGGGGGGTGGAGATGTCGTGAGCATTATTTTAGAAGTCCAATGCTTAGCATTTATAAGATAGCAATATGATTATTTTTTTTAAAGTCTGGATTAAAAGTACCCAAAGGAAATGAGATGTAGAACTGGCTTCTTCGAGCCTTTTGTGCCTCATCCGGCTTGTGGTCAGGTGAGGGAAGGAACTGGGGTAAAAGTAGAAACAAAAGCTTTGGGAGGAAGATGAAGAAACAGAGAGGGGAGAACTACGACCCCTCCTTCTGGAGAGGCTAGTTCGATCGCAACCAGAGCCGGTGGAGGTGTGGGGAGCAGACACCGGGGAAAGTGGAGGATGGAGCAGGGTTCAGCTCTGCGAGGCGATCCAGCAGCGGAGAGGACCTGACAGAGCCCCGGGGCTTAGGGTCTGGATACCTGCGGAGAGAGGTTTTGCCTGGGAGTAGATAAGGGGCCCTGGAGTGGGGTGCAAACCGGGAACCAAGCCAAAGTTACCAGTCTGCCAGGCTGAGAGGGGCCTTGGAGCGCCAGCCTGTTAAGCGCCTGATTAATGAGTAAGCTGTGGGCTGTCCAGGTCAGGGTGCACCTGGTGTTCCCCTAATCCCCACCGAGCTCGCCCCTGGGCTGCTCTCCACACGCCCAGGCCTTTTCCACTCTGCCTGCTTGACTAAGCCCGTGTTGTGCTGAGCAGCCCTTGGGGGAAGGGACCCCTGGGACAAAGTTTTAAAAAAACCTGGCATTTTTGGGGTGTTTGCTCTTGCCCAGTAACAGAAGTGGCAAAGAAAACAGAAAGAGGAGTTGCTTCATAAACTCGAGAGCCCCAGATGTTCTTAGGGAGCAAAACATGGGCAAAAGTGAAGTCAGCTGGATGTTATTACAGACTTTAGATTATCTTTCATCCTTGTGGCCTTTCCTGTAGAATTGGATTTTTATTTTTGTTCATGTAATTTCTTTTAACCTTTAAGTATAATATGGGGAGTGGGGAGGAGGAATCGGATGAAGCCAGTTATTTTACAATATTTAAAAAATTTTAAAAATGCATTCAGAAAAGTGCCAAAAGCCTAAATGTGTAATTTGCTAACAGTTCACAACTTGAAAACACTCATACAACCAGCACTTAGACTGAGGAACAGGACTTGACCAACAGCCAGGAGGTCCCCTTTCCAGAACCAGCGCTCGTCTCGCAGCACAGTTTAGTGCTGCCTGTTTCTTTTTTCCCTTTATTAAAAAATGACTTTTTAACTGTGGTGAAAGATGCAAAACATAAAATTTATCATCCTAACCATTTCTAAGTGTCCAGCTCAGTTTCATGAAGTAAATTCATTTGGGGCCACCATCGCCACCCTCAATCCACAGACCTCTTTTCTTCTTGCAAAACGGAAACTGTCCCCGTTAATCACTGAAACTCCCCAGCCTCTGGCCCTCACCATTCTGTCTATGAACTTGCCTGCTCTAAGGACCTCATATAAGTAAGTATCAAACAGTGTTGGTCCTTTTTGTGACTGGTTTATTTCACTGAAAGTGATGTCTTCAAGGTTCATCCACACTGCAGCCTGTGTCAATTTCCTCCCTTTTGCAGGCTGACTACTGTTCCGCCCTGTTAATATCACTTTTTGTTTATCCAGAGTCATCCATTGAGGGACACTTGGGTGGCTTCCACCTCTTGGCAATTGTGAATAATGCAGCTGTGAACATGGGTGTGCAAATATCTCTTAGAGACCCTGCTTTCAATTCTTTTGGCTAAATACCCAGAAGTACAGTTGCTAGGTCATGTGGTAATTCTACTTGAGAGTTTTTGAGGAACCTCCACACTATTTTCCACAGCTAGTTTTGCCCGTTTTGAACTTTCTATGCAGGAACTGTTCAGTACACACTGTTTTTTCTGGCTTTTTTCCCTCAACTTTGTGTAACTCAGTCTTTTTTGGTACATGTTTAACAGGCATCCAGGTTTTGTAAGAAGTTATAATGTACTTGATTTTTATTTGTCTGTGTTTCATATCTTCCCATATCTTTTTAATTGAAATGTAGTTGATTTACAACGCTGTGTTAATTTCTGCTGTACAGCGATGTGATTCAGTTATACGTACATACCCAGACATACGTTCTTTTTTTTTTTTTTGCGGTACGCGGGCCTCTCACTGTTGTGGCCTCTCCCGTTGTGGAGCACAGGCTCCGGACGCGCAGGCTCAGCGGCCATGGCTCACGGACCCAGCCGCTCCGCGGCGTGTGGGATCTTCCCGGACCGGGGCACGAACCCGTGTCCCCTGCATCGGCAGGCGGACTCTCAACCACTTGCACCACCAGGGAAGCCCAAACGTTCTTTTTTTAATATTCTTTTCCATTATGGTTTAAGCACAGAATGTTGACTATAGTTCCCTGTGCTCTATCCCATATCTTCTTAAGCTATGTTTTCTTAGGTAGATCCTTCCAGTTCTACGATTAACTGTGTAGCATTTTGTAAGGGGTTTGGGTGGAGTGGTACATTTCCTCTTTCACTCTCTACAGAAGCCTCTGCTGGACGCAGGTGGAGGAGTTATGGTAGGTTCTATGATTCAGGTGTCCCGTGGGGACATTAGCTGCTTCTCTGCTTCTGCCGCTCTCACAGAGTTCACAGCCTGGAGAGGCAGACATCCAAGTGAAGACTCCTGCCCTGTCCATGAGCCAGGCCTACTCTGATGTCAAATGTGCAATGTGAATGTCGATTCTATAATTTTATGATGGAGAACTTTGATCGGCTGCTCAATTCCCTTGGTGATAACTGGCTACATGTGATACAATAGTTCAGGCTTCCACGCCGCTTCTCAACCAGATTTCTTCATGAACCCTTCCATCCACATCCACCCAATAAAAAAACTGCTGTTGGAATCCCGTATTTATAGAACCCCCGAAGCACCTATGGATTTCATGGAAGACTTTCCTTTCGTTAACCATTTCTCTAGAGAGCTGAGTGTGAAAAGTATCTCGTAAATCAGAGGTGTGAACCTCAGCTTCGAACAAGGTCCTGTTTAAATGTTCCAGCGGGTTCCAGGGATGCTAAGGGAATACGGAAGCGTGTCCTAACTTGGTTGTTTGGAGGCTGGCAGCCGTATAACAGTAAGAGTTTCCCAAGAGGAAGGCACTTCCAGGAATAGAGCTGAGGTCCCCTCCCTAGGTCATCAGCAATCCTTCCAGGCTCTCTGGGAATCTGGGGACGGGGTGTGGTGGCGGCGTGATCTTGTTAGGTGGAGTCAGGGGTCCTGGGTTTGAGTTCTTCATCTGACATTTACCAGAAACGTGATTCTGAGCGATTGTCTTCACCCGCACGGACTCTTGCTTTGTCCGCTTGTGGAAAGAGCATAATTTATAGAGATCTTAAATTGCCTGTTGTCTTTTTCTGGGGTCTCCACTGCCAGAAGTTCAGGCTTTTGAGCTTGTTATCTCGCTGGAGCTTTGTGGTGCAGGACGGAGAGAAGAGTTTGTCTGAATCGAAACCCACTGTCCTGGATTTTATTTTGAAAGCTTGAAGTCATTCAGGAGATAATGGTAGCTGCTGCTGGGAGAATGGGGTGTGTGCATGGGGGAGGTGGTGGGGGGATTGAGGCCGGTGCTTTTTGTTTTGGTTTGGTATGGGTTTGTTTTTTTCAGTCAGAGGGAAAGCTGCAGAGCAGAGAGAGAGCTTTCCTGCATCCAGGAGAGAGTCGGTGGGTTGGGGATTGCAGATGGGGATTGCAGTCGGTGGGGAGCCCGAAGAATTTGAGTCCTGTGCTGTCACCGTCCCAGTTCTCAGGAAAGTGGCCAAACCTTGGTTGGTCCTTCCTATAAGCAGCATACAGGCCCCTTCCAGGTACCAAGTGGGCCAAAGCAATGGCCCATCAGGGATAACCAGGGGTACAGAAAACCAGAGGGGCTACCTTGAATGTTCTTTGCTTACAACTCCTGGACCTTTACCTTTCGAACAACCGAAGGAACTGGGGTGAGAAGTGATAGTGGAAAAAAAAGGCTAAGACTGAATTACTTTGATTTAATAAAAAGGAAGAAATCAACATTTCTTAGGACCTGAGCTTATAGAGCAAAGTGCCTATTGGCCACATAAATAAAACGGAGACATCCTAGTGTCCAGCTAACATGACTATTCTTTTTTTAATTTTTAAAAAAAGTACACTAAAGTGACTCAGTTATACATACATATATATTCTTTTTTACATTCTTTTCCATTGTGGTTTATCCCAGGATACTGGATATAGTTCCCTGTGCTCTACAGTAGGACCTTGTAGTTTATCCATTCTATATATAAAAGCTCACATCTGCTCACCCCAAACTCCCAGTCCAGCCCTCCCTCCCCCTCCCTCCCCCTTGGCAACCACAAGTCTGTTCTCTATAACATGACTATTTTGGGAATTAAGGGAGTTGATGGAGGTGGGAAGCACTTAGCAAATCATGAAGCACCTCACCAGCTCTTATTAGGCCCTGGCTCTCCTGGCTACAGAGGAAGCTTCGGCCCCAGGCTCTCTTACAGGTCGGTGGGAGTGGAAAGTCACCTCGGGGAGGTAGACTTTCCCGGGCTTCTCCGTGGCGTGTCCAGGGTTTGTTGCATCCATCAGACAGGAGCAGGCTGTTGACAGCTGGGGCTGCTTCCTTTGTGGGATGGAGCCGGGCGTCGCCTCTAAACGCTGACTTTTTGCTGACTGTGTCACTGAGGAGAGAGAGACTCTCAAATACCTGGGGGCAGGCATCGGAGATTTTCTGATAGATTCTGTGTCCAGTCCGTGATGCCTCAGCTGTCGGGTCCATCCCGACGGAAGGTAGTGCTGACAAGCGCTTGCTTAGCCTGTGTGGTAGCGAGTCCCTCCCAGGGAATCTGGACCTGAGTGGGGAGGACCTGAGGGGGCAGCGTCCGAACCTGTGCTGACTGGTAGAAGCCTAATGCCCTGCCAGCTGAGCCGCATATGTTATTTCAGGTTCTTAAGTAGCCACGTTATTAAAAGTTAAAAAAAAAAAAGAGAGGTGAAATTAATTTCTTACAATTTGTTTTTTATGTAATCCAATGTATTTAAAAATGCTATCAGTGTAATCAAGAAAAAATATAACATAATAATATAAAAATATTCATGAAATATTTTACATTTTTTGTTTTGCATCTAAATGTTTGAAATCCAGGGTAGAGTTTATACTCACAGCAGATCTCAGCTTGGACTGGCCACATGTCACATGCTCAGTGGCCCCATCTGGCTTCTGGATTAGACGGTGCTGGTTTGTGCCAGTGGTTTTCCTGGGGGAAGTCGTCCCTCTCATCAGGGGGCATTTATCAGTGTTTGCAGACATTTGGGCTTGTCACAACTGGAGGGGATGCTACTGGCATCTAGTGGGTAGAGACCAGGGATGCCCCTAAATATCCCACAATGCACAGGACAGTCTCCCATCCGCCACCGCCCCCCAACAAAGAATCATCTGTCCCAGGATGTCAGTAATGCCGATAATGCCGAGGTTGAGGAATCCTAGTTTAGACCAATTCCCTCTCCCCTTCCCCCCCTCAGAATGAGCCAGTTGGTGGCAGGACAGGTGCTGACACACAGGTCTCCTGAGTTTGGCCCCAGGGCATTTCCCTAAGTCTCCCTGGCCTCCTTCAGGCGGTGATGGTAGTGGGTGTTTCCAACCCTTTTTCCAGCACAGCTCAGTAGATGAGTATAAGTGACAGCACACAGGTCACAGGTAAGAAACCAAACCCCTCCAGAGTTCCACATCACAAAAGAAACTTTTGTGCTTCATGAAAATTTAGGGAAAATTCATACACTTGAGGACCAGCCCGAGAGACAAAGGAAATGCTGAGGTCAGCAAGGAGCCTGTAGCTGAAGCTGGGCCAGCTCTGGACAGGGGTTGCAGAGCACAGGGTGTCGGGAAAGCATCTTCCAATTAGAGACGACCAGGAACCTTTTTCTGAACATCCATTTAAATGTTTATTCTCATCAGTCAGTGAAAAGCTGGAAGCCACAGCTTCAAATTCCAATGACCAAGTGTGCTTCCCCTCCCTGGGTCTCCTCGGGGATCCTTCCCCCGCAGAAGTCTGCAGATATGGAACTTTTAGAAATGTCTGTAGAAGCTGATAGGAGAATGAGTGAGTGAAAGAGTGAATGAACTGCATGGAACAGCTTCAGATAGAAATTAGCCTCCCTCCCTGTTTGTTTCAATGTTAAGTAAGCTGGTTCTTTTCTATTCTTTCTGGACCCGCGGCCTCCTTTGCTGGCGTTGCTGCTCTGGCCTCCCTACCTGGGCGTCCAGTGCCGACTGCGTTCCTGCGTTTGTCTGGGTGACCTGATTCCCCTGCAGGGGGTGAGGCTATGAGAGCTCCCTGGGCGCCCTCCTCCAGCCACGGGCCAGGCCCCGGGGGTCCTATAAAAAATGTCATTTCCCGGGTCCCACACTCCTGGAGATGGTCAGACTTCGCTTCCTGCATCAGTGACCTCTGGGCACTTCTTGTGCCCATCCAGCCTCCACAGAGACGGCGCCCTTTCTGTGTGGTCCCGCCGACCAGGAGCCCTGCAGGGAGGCACGCTTTCTACCTGCCATACACTTGCTGGTTGACAAACTCTAGACAGCCTTTTGTCCACTCAGCTGGTGCTTTAAGACTGCTGCTTGTTTCTCTGCCACCTTTGTGCGTTTTGCAGCCCGTCAGCTCAGTAGATGACGTGTAAGCAGGGCTCAAACCAGCTCTGGCCACGGTGTCGTTAGCTCGTGTTAAGGGCAGAGTTAGAGAGACGCTCAGAGCTGTTTAAAAATGAGACTGGAGAAGCCGTGTGGCTCTCACACGTGGCTCCTTCCCCAGCCCTCTCTGTTTAATGAGGGGCTGGCCCCAAAGATGCAGAGCTGTCAAGAGGCTGAGGGATCCTTGGGAATTCCCAGAGGTCTGACCCATGGCTGCGTCCTGGCCCTTCTCCTCCATGGTCCCTATTTTTCTCAGGCACCAGCAGGAGACTGAGAATCCCTGACTCCACTGGGTGTGCTGCGTGTCGGGTCATAGAGGCTCCAGGACAACAGTCCCAGCCCTGGGACATGGAAAATATGATGCCTTAAGCTGAGAACTGGAGGCTTGTCTCGGAAAAGAGGAAGAGCAAACTACTTGGAGATGGATCAACCTCCTTAGTGACTGCCAGTGGTGGGGACAAACTCCTGGTCCCACGAAGCAGCTTCATGGGCATTGCCAGGGCACCAGCTCTGGGCTCCGTGCAGCTGCCCACTCTGCTCACGTGGTGAGCTCGTCCATGGAGAGGGGCATTGTCCCAGCGAGGGGATTGCGCCGTCCACTGACCAAGTGTAGATGAAGCCCTTTCTAGACACCAAGAGCTGCTCTCCTCAGGGAATTAAAGGATGTCTTCTGCAGATGGTTTTCCTTTCTTCTTCCTCATCTCCTCATCACATTATTTACTTTAAACAATATGCACAATGTCTTTCTTAAAGAAGATGAAACCTAGAATCTAGGGATCTATTCTCAGCACAGTGGCTTTTCCGAGATCACTCCCGAGAGCTTGGCTTCATCTTGACAGCCTTCGGCTCTCCTGAGATGAACACAAGGCCTGCCTGTGAGGGGTAGCTGCTCTTTGCCTCGGCAAGTCTGGGGCAGCTGGGTAGGGGTAGACCGAGGCTTCCCTGCTGCCGTGCAGCTGTTTGCAAACCTCCTCCCAGGCCAGTGGCTCCTGCAGCTGGACCCGGTTGCATGCAATTCGGCAGCATTGCCTGTACTGCAGACAGATGCCAGGACTGGTGCATACTCCCTAATGCAAACACTAAAAGTAATGGGAGAAAGCGTTCCCTTTGCACCCGGGTCGTGGTTTTGCAGTCGTGCTTGCTGACCCAGCATATCACGTTAGCTGCATCTTTTTTTTTTTTTTTAATTAATTAATTTTTGGCTGAGTTGGGTCTTCGTTGCTGTGCGTGGGCTTTCTCTAGTTGCAGCGAGCGGGCTACTCTTCTTTGCGGTGCCCAGACTTCTCATTGCGGTGGCTTCTCTTGTTGCAGAGGACAGACTCTAGGCACACAGGCTTCAGTAGTTGCGGTGCACGGGCTTTGCTGCTACGCGGCACGTGGGATCTTCCCAGACCAGGGCTCGAACCCATGTCCCCTGCATTGGCAGGCGGATTCTTTTTTTTTATTTATTTTTATGTTTTATTTTATTTTATTATTTTTTTTTTCAGTAAGCGGGCCTCTCCCGTTGCGGAGCACAGGCTCCGGACGCGCAGGCTCAGCGGCCATGGCTTATGGGCCCAGCCGCTCCGCGGCATGTGGGATCTTCCCGGACTGGGGCACGAACCCGCGTCCCCTGCATCGGCAGGCGGACTCTCAACCACTGCGCCACCAGGGAAGCCCCTGACAGGCGGATTCTTAACCACTGTGCCAATAGGGAAGCCCCGTTAGCTGCATCTTAATGAAAACATTTTTGGATGGGGATGCGTGTCACGGGTGCTTTTATTAAACTGATTTCAGCATATCATTGACCCTGGTTCTCGATGGGGCACAGGGCTTCCTCTGGGGGTGCAGAACGGCCACTTACTCCTCAAAGTGGCCTCGAGGGAGTTAACGTCAAGGAAGGTCACGTCTCACTCTTCCTGCTGCATCTCCTCGCTCCGATGGCTTTATTTATTTATTTATTTATTGCGGTACTCGGGCCTCTCACTGTTGTGGCCTCTCCCGTTGCGGAGCGCAGGCTCAGCGGCCATGGCTCACGGGCCCAGCCACTCCGCGGCATGTGGGATCTTCCCGGACCGGGGTACGAACCCTTGTCCCTTGCATCGGCAGGCGGACTCTCTACCGCTGCGCCACCAGGGAAGCCCTGCTGGCTTTATTTTTACTTGAAGAGACAGCACAGTGTTTTGCTGGAGGGTGAGTGCCTGAGAGAGTCATTTTCGGGGGGAGGAAGTGGGGATATTGGCACAAGGAAAACCTCATGTTCTAACGGCATTTGTTTGTCTAGGCTTTTTTCTGCTGTGGCTCAAACAGTTGGAAATTCGGGTCTCCTTAGGAAGGTCGGCAGTTTGCTTTCATGGTACACAAATGGGTCCTAAAACCATCTGCCCCCCCGGGCTAGTCTGGGTTGGAGGCCAAACTGAGCTATAAAAGCTCCTCTGTGCGGGGTGATAACTCCGAGATGCTGCAGCCTCCTTGGAAGGGTGCTGGTCTAACCCTGGCAAGTCATTACCATTCACTTTGCACGCCTCCCAGAAAGAAAACACCCTCAGACATCACCGAGTCGTTTCCAGGCCTCTGCTTTGCCGTCCTCCTGCCCCACCCGCCCCTACTGCTGGGTAGAGCAGCCGGGTTGGAGCAGCGGGCCATCCCTCACCCGTGTGCTCCCCAAGGAGGCTGGGGTGGGAAGAACTGGCTGGCCTTTCCTCTGTCATCCCTGCTGCCCTCACCCCCAGATCTCTCTTCTTGGCACTTAGCTCATTTCCCAACAGATTTCCAAAATAGAACTAAATTCAGATCATCAAAGAGCATTGCCTGGGTCAGGGCACATGCTAATCAGGCTGGGGCCCCAGACCCGCGCCTGACTCTGCTGGGCCCGCAGGGTGGCCCCTTGCCTGGCTCTGTGCCTCCCCCGCCCCCTGATCTGCGAGCCCTGGGAAAGCAGAAGGCCTGGCCGTCTTTCTGCTTCGACACTCTGACCACGTTGCTCACAATCCTGAAGAGCCCAGACGGTCACGCAGCTCCTGCCTGGTCAGGACACGCGGGGCATATGGAAGAACTAGGACTTCGGTGTCCGCGAGAGGCGGTACAAGGTGAAGAAATAATGGGGTGCACAGCAAGGTTTAGAGTGGATTCATAAGTGACCGGTTTATAGGCTTTTCCAAGGGACCCAGAAGTACTCGTATGTAAGCTTCTGCTCTGGGGCAGGGGACACGTGAAGCAGACGGGCTCCTTGCGTTCAAAGAGCTTCCAGTCTGGGAGGGAAATGAGATGTGCAACCAGGTGGCTGGCAGGTGAGAGACCTCCTCCCGCCCCCATGAGACAAGCCTTCCTGCTCTCCCTGCTTCCAGGCCTTTCTCAGCCCAGATGGACACAAAGGACCACAGATTAGACTCCATTGGTCTTGGAGAGTAATGAATATGTTTGCTAAACAATTCAGGGGGCTGTGAAGAGGTGAGGGATTGGGCATTACACGGACCAACATGGTGGAAACTTCTGGAAAAAGGCACCCCCTGACCCATCTGCCTCTCTGACTCCTGGCCTCCTGAGATGGATGAAATCTCTCCTCTCTTATTGTCCTGTGTCCTGCTGCTTGGCTGTCTCATTCCTCTCTCCCCTTGGCCGAGGTCACCACATCCCCCCTCCCCCCTCCGTCCCCTCCTCCATAATCCCCTTCCTCACTTACTTTCTCTGCTTCACTGCATCGCTCCCTTCAATGGGCTCTTTTCAGTGGCTCTGTTGGCCCCTCTCAGCCTCTTCACAGGTTCTTTCCTACCACGTGCCCCATCAGCCAGGAGAGGCTGCGGGGGGGCAAAGCAAGCAAGGGGGAGGGTCCTTGGTGACAGTGCTGAGTTTTACCTGGGCTCCAAGCTCCTGGATAACGGCAAAGCTTAATCCTCCCAAGCTCTGTGACTGAGCTCTCCCACCTTGTGTGTTCTGGGGAATGACTTACTGCGGAGACCACCCTCGCCCTCCAGACTTAGATAAGACCCACTGCTATGGGTTGAATGTGTCCCCCACAAATTCATGTGTTAAGTCCTAATGCCCAGCACCTCAGAATGTGACTGTATTTGGAGATGGGCCTTTAAAGAGGTGATTAAGTTAAAATGAGGTCATGGGGGGTGGGGCCTAAGCCAATGATTGGTGACCTTGTAAGGAGAAGATGTCAGGACACAGACACACACGAAAGGGAGACCACTTGAAGACACAGGGAGGAAGTGGCATCCACAAGGCAAGGAGAGAGGCCTCGGAAGAAACCAGCCTTGCCAGTACTTCTAGCCTGTGGAACTGTGAGAATATAAATTTCTGTGGTTTAAGCTCCCTAGTCCGTGCTATTTGTTACAGCAACCTCTGCTGACTGATACACCCACTCATTCTTGTGACCCCATGAGACCCCATGTTCACCTGTGACAAGGCCTGACACAGACCCTCCAAATTCCCACCTTTGTTTCATAAGTGATTAGCTGAACTATTTGCCCCTCAAAACTAGCTAGACACAGGGAGAGACATCTCTTCTTCAGCTGACAGACTCCCTTGATTATAAAAAACATCCCAACTGTGAAATCACCCACCTGTGACTTGTCCTCTCCTCCCTCTGAAAGTCTAGACACACCCATAGCCGAGACACCCTGGTCTTCAGAGCTGGGATTCTCTCCCGACTGCAATAGCCTGAGTGCAGTCAATGCCTTTACCTCTTTGTTTTTCATTTTTTCACAGTAGAAACTATTATTAATTGAGCAATTTGCTATGGGTAAGGCACCATTCTAAGGACTATACATGTAGTATTTCATTTAATCCTCACAATAACCCTAGGAGCTGTGCATGTTTCCCCCTATTTTTTTGAAGAGGAAAAGCAGAGTAACTTCTCACGTCCCATGAGAGGACACGGCAGATTTGGGATTTCACAGGCAGAGCTCTTTCTCTCTATTCTGTGCTATGGCTGTGAAGTCTCCCACATTAACCATTAACACATTCGTTCTTGCTATACTAATAATAGAGATGGAAAGTGCTCTGGAGGGCCAGGAATTAAGAGGTTGGGGAAAGCTTATGAGAAGGTGGCATTAGAAAGGTGTACTGGAGGCTGGAAAAGGCTTTGTTGAGTAGAGATGAGGAAGAATGTTGCAGGTTAAGAACAGGCTCTGTGTCCTTCAATTAGAATTGGGCTCTGGACTCAGGAGAGCTTTTTGGGACCAAGATGCAGACTTAGGAACCATGTGCATGGAAGCAATGAGGGATGTTGAGAGAGCCTTTCAGAGCAGCAAGAGGATTGATGAGTTAGTGAGAAAAGGCAAAAAGGCATAGACTACTTTTTCAGGAAGTGTGATGGTAAAGGAATAGAGAAAAATATGAAAATAATTGAGGGGCCAGCAGGCAGGGTCAAGCAAGTGCCTGAACATATGTGTAATGGTGACTTCCCTGACGCCTAGAAATACTGAGCTGCGCTCTTCTCCAGGCCCTGGGCTAAGCATAACCTTATCTGGTCCTTTCCCAAACCCTGTGAGGCGGGTATCGTAACCATCTCTGTATTACCGATGAGGAAACTGAAGCTCAGAAAGGAACTTGCAGGATACAGAGCAGCTGGAACGCTCATTCATACACAGCTGGTGGGAATACGAATGGGTACCACTGTCTTTGAAAACAGTTTGGCATTTTTTACCAAGTTAAACATACACTTACCGTAAGACCTAGCATTTGCTCTCTGAGTCATTCATTCTCTTCAAAAGAAATGAAAACATGTCCACGTAGAGACTTAGCCACTCGTCTTCACAGCACTATTATTCATAGTAGCCCCCAAATGGACACAGCCCAACTATCCATCCATAGGTGAGTGGATAAGCAAGTTGGGGTATCCGTACGATGAGTCACTACTTTGCAATTAAAAAACCCCAAACTACTAAGATGTGCACTCACCGTGGCTGAATCGAAGAACGCATTATGTTGAGAGAAAGTAGCCACGCACAAAAAGAGTACAGACAGCGTATGACATGATTTTGTTTATATCAAACTCTTGAAAAGACAAGTCTCAGCTACAGCAACAGAAAGCAGGTCAGTGGTTGCCTGGGGCTGAGCACGAAGAGGATGGTCTGGGAAGGGGCCTCACAGGAGTGCTTTTGAGTGATTGAAATGCTTTTACCTTGACCGTGATGGTAGTTACACAGGTATACATTTGTCACATAGGAATATTTTATTGCATGCAAATTATACAGGTAATAAAAATTTAGAAACGAAAAAGAAAGAGTCACATGTACTGACATGGAATACCTTAAAAATAGGTCACAGAAAAATAAGCCTAGAATTACATTAAAAATAATAAAATTTTAACCACGTCCCCATCTATGTGAATGCATGGTGAAGGATCCAGAGAAAATGCAGCGAAGTGATAACTGGATGTCACCCACGGGGAAAGGGGTGAGATGGAGGGGGACTTTCCTCTTACAGTTAGTATATGTTCCTTCTGTATCGTTTGGCTTTTATAATCAGTATGCATGTATTGTTTGTATACTGGTTTTTAAAAAAAGATGAGAAAAGAAACACACGCAGAAAAACTCATGTCCCAGTTCTCATGAGTCTGATCCCAGTTCCGACTCCAAAGCTGGAAGCTAAGAGCCGCTAGGCGTGGGGCTCCGCCATGAAGGACCACGGTTGCCTGCCCATCAACTCCAGGAGCAGGACGCCAGGCAGAAGGGGCAGGGGTGCTCCTCGCACGCTTATGTGGAAACACAAAGCATGTGGAGGAATGCCTCGGACTCTCCCAGTGTCCCGTATAATTTGGCTACAAAGCCAAGATAATTGTGAGCAATTTTTTTGTTGTCGTTGGTAAGTGTTTTCTAGGGACAACCAAATAATCTAGTTTCCTCTTGATCAGTGGCTCTTAACTGGGGGCAACTTTGCCCCTCAGGGGACATCTGGCAGTGTCTGGAGATACTTTTGGTTGTCACAACCTGAGGGGCAGAGGTGCCACCAGCACCTAGCAGGCAGAGGCCAGGGATGCTGCTACACACCCACCAAGACAGGACAGCCCCACGGCAAAGGGTTATCCTGCGGGAAGTGTCAGCACTGCCCAGGCTGGGAGGCCCTGATGCAGACAGCACTGCTTCTATGATACTCTCCAATCTGATTCAAGAAATAAAAAGAAATCACCCAGTTTGCTTTAGTGATGGAAGCTGATGCTTATAGAAGTGTTCTGTCTTTAAATATTACGAGCTGTAGTGTGGAAATAGAAACAGCAGAACAGTCTTCTTGTTTCTGAACAAAAGTTGGTCTTGGGCAAATACATGCTGTTGGGAGAGAACTTGGCCAGGAGCACGGTGCCCGGGGTCCTTGCTCTGTAGCACTGCCATGTGTCTTTGGGAGTTCTGCTCTCCTCGGGGTGGAAATAAGTGTCTTCAGCTCTTTTCTGGCTCCAACAGTTTTTATTCTCTAACCAGTCCATGCATGAGTCAGTGTGGAGAGTTGCTAAAGCACAGCAGGAAGAAGGAAGAAGAAGCCCATGGTGCTCTGCCCTTCCACACCCAACTGTGCTCCCCGTGTGCCCGGCTTCCTGTCCCTACACGGGCTTGAGAAGCAGCTGTTGAGAAAGGAGGGGGTGGGGAGGCAGGAAGGCTGGCCAGGGGGAGGTCCCCAAAGGCTGGCCAGGGCACCGTCCCAACTTAGGGCAGAGGGACCTCTGTGAGATTGCTTCCACACTGGGGTCCGGGGAGCTGTGACATGCCAGTTATTCTCAAGAAAGAAATGATGACTGGCCCCGACATTTTGATGTCACTCTTTGAGAAGACCTATACTCTTTTCTGGGAGGAATTATTGCTCATTTTCTATAGTTCTTATTAGTCTCAACTCCAGAAGCTGAATTTTTTTCTTTGGTATTCATGCAAGAGGTTTGAGTTGTTTGTTTTGTTTTCTGAAACAGCTGAGAATAGGTGATTCTAAAAATATACCTAGTGGACACGTTTTATAGGTCATCTATGTACATGGTAAGACATTTAAATATGAAAAAGGGTATACAGTGAAAAATAAGTCTTCTTCCCAGCTCCGGGGTAGCTGTTCCTTGTTTTCGTCTCAAAATGGTCCCGGGGGAACTGAAGAAGTTGGGGAATTGCTGCTTTAGAGGAGAGAACATCAAACTGAGGGGGCTCTTTCTTGTGACATCTTAGGAAAGGCGGCCGGAGGGGCCAGAGTCCAGGAAGATGACATTCAGTTCTGGACAGACATCCACAGCAAGACAGATCACTGCACACAGCTGAGGTGGTTGCCCTGCTGCTCTGTTGATAGAGGAAAAGGAGAAAAAGTCAAGGGATAGGAACAAAGCAAGAAACGGAGGCTTTCGGAGTTACAGGCTGGAGTTCTACTGCTTTTCTTCCAGAACAGTCCACACTAGTGTATTAGCCAACCACTTCTGTTTTTCCTTCTATGTCATCATTTTCAGAGTAAGTGCTTGGCTAATACAGGGAAGTAACACAAGTTAGAAAGAATAGGATAGGGTTTCTTCGTCTTCTGTGTTTTCTTAGAACTCTGTTGTCTTCTTTCTGTGTTTAGCGTGGCCTTTAGGGGCTGCTGGTGCCCCCAGTTACTCAGTGCTGGCGTATCACGCTTGAATCTCACTAGATTCCCGGGCGTGTGGGTACCCTGGGGTTCTGTGCTCCTGGCATCAGGATCGTACGAATGGGGCAGCAGGGAAGGGTGGGCACCACGTTGCATACATCTCCTCTGCTCGCCTGCATGTTAGGAGCAATGAAAAACACAAGTTCAAAGGTAAAATTATTAAAAATTTCAAGATGGCAACGGCAAAGCATTAAACCAAGCTTGGGACCCTTGTGAGCACAGGGCCCTGTGAACCTGCACAGATGGACGACCTGTGAAGTCGCCCTGCTGGTCTAGATGTGAAACCAGGACTTCTAAGGGCTCTGGAAACCATGAGACAAGATGCCTAGGGCCGACCCCAGTGCCCTGAGGATGGGAGAGCCAAGAGCTGGAAGGAACTTGGGTTCCTGATGACATCATTGAACCACTGGTTTTAATCCCCTGGGAACTTCCTGGACTTCTTATCACCTGAGATTAAAAACAGCCTTGTTTTTAAAGCTGGTTGGAGTTGAGTGTTCTGTTTCTTGCAGTCAAAGGCGTTCTAACGTACGTAGTGGGACATTCTGTCCTTAGTGGGTAAGCGCCATCCTGTTTTACTTCCTTTTTCCTGCCTGGCTGTGTGTCTCTGCTCCCTGCTGCTGACAAAGGTGGACACATAAAACTAGGGGCCACCTAGTCCATCCAGATAAGACCTTGGAACTTAGAAGACTGAAGCGACCCAGCTGGCAACCAGGCCCTGCTGTCAGATTTTGGATGGAATGCCGTCCCACACCATCCCCAGCCAAGACACCTGCCATCCTCAAGATGCTGTATTTACCTGCACTGCCCTCTTCAGGCCAATGGATGACCTTGTAAGAGTCACCTGTGACGTGACAAGCCTGGTCCAGTCACACCCAGGGTTAAATCAACTCAGGGAGTCTCGCTGCCTCTCTGTGTTCGTTCCTCAGGCTTCCAACTTCAGGGTCATTCAATTTAGAAGTTTAAAAAAAAATAATAGTAAAAAATTAGTAAATCTGAGACCCCCCAGAAAGTGACCCCAGAAAACATTAGCTAAGCAGCAGAGCTATAGAAAATCCTTGTAGATACTTAGACAATTCTACCGGCCTGCAAATGTTTCCACATCCTTCCTGGACTTGAGAAGTGCCCACACATGCCGAAATTGCCTCTGGGAATTGTACAGACTGGTCTTACAGACTCAAAGCCATCTCCCTTGTAATGAACACAAGTCGCTGGAGACCGCTGACAGGGACAGTTTGGCAATCTTGTTATCAACATTCTCAAGTGCCTGCAATCCTTAGAATCACAGAAGTTTATGGTTGGAAAAGTCCCACAGAGTTTAAGCCCTACCTGATGATCCAGCCCTCCCGTGGAGGTAACTGAGACACAGGTGTGATCTGCTCAAGGTCAGCAGTTGATGCCTACCTGGGATGAGGTGTTTTGATCTCCTCCCCGCCCCCTCCGCTCCCTTACCGCTCATGCTAATTTATTACAGGTCCTGTTTCTACAGCCTACATTCTCTTCAGTATAAGATTACACTTTTTTCCCTATTACTTCCCCCTCTTCTCCCTCCTCCCCCAAAGCTGCTGAGTGTACAGCTGAGATCAGTTAACAAGGAAATTCCTGCCAAGTGGGTTCTGCCCAGGTGGCACATCTGCAGAGCTGGGTCCGAGGGGAATCTTGTCTGTATTCTTTCTGCTATGTGTTTCACATCATCCTTGAACTAATTTTGTCAGGCTCAGAAATGTGCCCAAGTGACTCTGTGAATACTTAGAATAGCAGAATGTTGAATTTGGAATGTAGTCTTGCAGTTCTCTAAGTATGCTCCAGGGAACCCCAGGGGGTTCCTTAAGGGGTGCCTTCTGTGAGCAGGTGGGGTGGGGAGCTGAGCAGACCTTCTTCCCCTCCCCTGAGTCATTTTATTCAACTGGGGAAGATTTCTCAAGAAGAAAGGTTTCAGTGCTACAAAATGGCTTATCACAATGGATCTGGTCCATCTGGAATAAGATGAGATGACTGGATCTGGACGGCCATTTTGGATCATGAGACAGAAGCCATCTGTGGAGGGTGATGAAGCCACAAAATAAGACAAACTCAAGCCCCACTGGTCATGGGCTGCCTAGGTTCATGGGAGAGAAAGCTCAGTTTCTAACTAAATATGGGGACGTGGAGGCTTGGCAGGAGGGTAGAGGAACTGTGATCTCTCCATGCACAGGTGCACCACCCACTAGTGACAGAGCAGGGCTGGACAACTGGTCTGAAGACTTCCCCTCAGGAGTCACCTCGTGGAGAGGACTCAGCACCTCTAAGAAGCCGGGTGTGTGGCTTGGCTGAGAGGTGGAGCTGCTGGAACCAGCTCTATGGTGGCTGCTCATCTGGGAAAGGAGGGGCACAAAGTCAACACGGACCGAGTGACTACTGGGTGACAGACACTGAAAACCTATCCATGCCCTGGCTCTGAGCAGATGCCCCCAGCACCTCTCCTGTGGCAGCCCCTTGGGACAGACACTGCCCTGCCTGCCTTTCCTCTGAGCCTCAGGACAGCAGCAGGAGAAGCTGCAGCCTGTCTCCGAGGTGCAGGCCCTGAGAAGGTAGGTGACTCAGGGCAATGCAGCCGGTAAGGGGCAGGGCCAGGTCCAAGCCATCTCCTGGTCCCCAGCATGCTGTGCCGGGCTGTACCATATCCCAAGACAATTCTTATTTTGTTTAAAGCCTCAGGAAGTCAGCAGCTGCCAGTAGCACATGAGCCTTCCAACGACTTGAAACTCAGTAACATAATAGAATAGAATAGAATAGAATAGAATAGAATAAAAAGAATAGAATAAAATAAAGTAAAATAGAATAGAATAGAATAAAAAGAATAGAATAAAATAAAGTAAAATAGAATAGAATAAAATAAAATAGAATAAAATAAAGTAAAATAGAATAGAATAGGATAAAATAGAATAAAATAAAGTAAAATAGAATAGAATAAAATAAAATAGAATAAAATAAAGTAAAATAGAATAGAATAGGATAAAATAGAACAGAATAGAATAGAATAAAATAACTTGAATTTCCCCTTACCCATCTAGAGAGTGGCAGGCCTCCCTCCACGCCCGTTCTTGCGGGGACACCGCCGTCATAAAGTGGAGTCCTGAGCTGCCTCCCTATCCAGAGTCTTCCGTGAGTCACCACATGCAGCCCGGCCCGGCTGGAAAACATTGCTCATCCCGCCTAAGCTTTGGGCGGGTCTGGGAGCGGCCGCCGCCTCGGGGACCCGCGGGGCCTGTGAACGAGTGACGGGGCGATCACAGTCGTGTGCCGTGCAGGTCACGAAGTGTGCATGAGGCGCCAGCCTTCCGTGGTGCAAGAAGTTTCCAACTGTCTTTCAGTAAATGGTGTGTCTCAACAGCCTGCCAGCAGCTCTGGGAGGCATTTCAGCCCAGTTTGTTTGCCCAGTTTGAGGCTTCTTCCTGCTGGACCCTGTCCAGCCTCTTGATCATCTAAATGTTCTCTGCAGAGACTGGGGGTCATTTTGAATAAGTGGGACTGATGTGTGTGCCGGGAGGGGAGAGGTGATGGGGAGAAGAATGGGAAGGAAAGCACGGGGGTCTGTGCTAACCCTCCTGGGACGTGTGACGCTGTCAGCCCTCTGAACACTGGCCTTTTCAGCGCTCATACTTGCCGTCTTTGTTCCCCGCTTTTAGGGGATGTGGTTAAAAGTCGGTGGTAGTGATGGGCCTGGCGGTGGGGTCTGAATATCAAGGCTTGAACTCGAGGTTTGCTTTGCCAGCTCTAGAGGAAAACACGCTGTCCCTCAATTTAAAAATTAAACCATAAATCTTTATGAAGACATTCAAACTTAAATGGTAAACTGAATGAATTATTCCAAGTGAGCACAAAAATGTATGAAGAAATTCAAGCCACAGCCTCCTTTGGCATCTTTCTCATCAATTTTTAACTAGTTATTAACTTACGATCATATCCTCTCTCACCGGAAAGAGATACTTTTTGACATTACTCCTAAAGAAGAGCCCGCATCTCTGAGGCAGCTCAGTTTGAATATTCCATTTATTTATTTGCAAACTAAGCAAAGGACAGGGTGATTCTCAGCAAAGTATCTCTGGGCAGATCGATGCCGAAGATGAGGCCTGGGGAGGGGCTTGGTGGCCCTGGCCCCTCGGTGGCTGGAATGGCTGCGGTTTGGTCAGCAGAAGTGGCCGCTGCCTGCCCCACCCTGACCCCTTCTCACGTGGGTGAACACCTGGCAGTGCATCCCTGCTGCCCCCACCCCTGGGCTGGGCTCTGCAACAACGGGGTACATCCCTGGGGCGCGGGACTCCCATCTTCCGGGCTTCGGGAGCTGAGTGGAGTTGTGGGAGCAGCATAGTGAAAACAACGTTCTCTGCTGCCACGCTGCTTTCTGACCTGCAGGGCGCCCTGCCTGCCTGTGCCCAGTGCAGGATTCGGGATGCAGTCCTGATGAGGAGAGGCATGCTGTCCACCCCAAGGGACAGGCGTTACTTGGTAGCGTGGGTTTTCAGGGAGCCCCTCGGAGCCCCCCGCTGCTTGTGGTGGCGGTGAACACAAGCACTGGGTCAGCAAATCACCAGGACCGCGCCCTGAGTCTGTGTCACACACGGGAGGTTCGCCTTTGTTTTTGAAGAGGGGACGTCTCTAGTCTCAGCTGTGCGCTTCTTTGCTTCCCCCCACCCCTCACTGATTTCTTTCTCTCCGGGGTCACAGGACACTCAGGAGCTGGGGAAGGGGTCAGGCTGGACCTCTTGGGACAATATTCCTCACCACCCTCTTAGGGGCTTGGAGAATTGGTGGCAACCAGTGAAGTTTTCAGGGTTTAGTAACCAGTCAGGGTCCTGAGCTCTGGGAACAGCTTTCTTTAGCTCTTTAAGGTTGGGATTAGAGGTGCCTGGAAGCTCGTGCAGGAGAGAAATGAACCATCCCTGCTCGGTTGTGGCCGGCCGCCAAATGGACAGCTTTGAAACACTCAGCCAACAGCCTAGAGGGTCCCATGGAACAGCCTTGGAACAACTTTCGGAGAAGAACGATATCTTCCCCAACTGCTCAGCATCTGCCTGGGTGTCAGCCAGAGCCTGTGAGCACCGCAGCGCTGGGGTGCCTGGGGTGAGGCTGGTGGCCATAGCAATGGGACAGAGCGACCAGGTCCCTGGGATTGAGAACAGCGGATAAGATGTGGTCAGGCAGGGGAGGTGCAGGGCGGAGAGGGGAAGGTGGGCTCGCCTAGAGGGTGGAGCCACCTTCCTGCTGTGGATGAAGCCCTGCATGAGTCCATCACAGGCTCCAAGAAGCAGGTGCGGTTCAGTGGGGAGCTTGTTAGACGCCCAGGCTATAATCGACCCGTTGGCTCCATCAAACAGTAAATTAGCAGCCGCAGTACTGGCTGTGTGCCACCAACCTACTGTGGGCTGACGCTTATCGAAATATTTACGTGGACGATGCTCTCCCAGGACCACGATAAGAGAGTGCGTGGTATTTCCCCCCACCGATTTTTCCGTAAGTCTCATCCTCACGCTGCTGGGCAGGAGAAGGCACGGAACCCACCCCATGGGGAGAGATGGGCGGTGTGTGGGAAACCTGCCGCTGGAGCTCTGGGCCCCGTGCAAAGCTGTGAGTTCCAATCCCAGCAACACCACGACCCATCACGTGACCTCTCTGTGCCTCGGTTTCCGCACCCATAAAATGGGGGTGGTGAGATGGTCAGAGCCTCTCCAGTTCTGAATTTCCGTGTGTCTGTGGACTGAGGAGTAAAAGATTACGAGGCACTTTTGTTGGTTATGTCTTCTTCATTTTTCTCCCTCCATTTCCTTGAAGCCGTCAGCCGGAGTCGAGTTCAAGCTTTACAAATGGACAGGTTTCTTTTTCTGCCCTCCCTCTTCCGCCCACCCTTCTCTCCCTCTCTCCTTCACTCCTTTCCTCCCTTTTTTTAAAATTTAATTTTTATCTTATTTTATACTAGAGTCTAGTTGTTTTACAATGCTGTGTTAGTTTTAGGTGTACAAAAAAGGGATTCAGTTATACGTCTACATGCATCCATTCTTTCCTGCCTTTCGTCCTTTTTTATAATTTAATTTTTATTTTATTTTGTATTAGAGTAGAGTTGATTTACAATGTTGTGTTAGTTTCAGGTGTACAGCAAAGGGATTCAGTTACGCACATATATATATATATCCATTCGTTCCTGCCTTTCTTCCTAACTCTTGCATGTGTCATTTGGCTACGGTAGGCAATTGTAAAAAGTCATTTATTTTTGTCAGTCTTATCTCCTCACCTGCAAGATGACCCCAACTCTCCTTGAGGTCTAGATCCCCTGGCTCACCCGCCACCCACCCCGTCCACCTTCCCGCTGCAGGTCACCCATCTGAATTCCGAGCTGCCGGCCCCACGTCTTCTTTTGTCCCAGCCCTGGCATTGCAGCATCTGAAATTGTTTATCTGCTGCAGTTATTCTCAAACCCAGGAAATTTGAAAAAATCAGTGCCTGGAAATTAGGATGCAATTGATCTTCACTGGCATTTTTAATGCTCCCCAAGTGACGCTAATGTAGAATTGCCCTTTAAGCTACTATTAAAGGGAATAAACCTCTTCTTATTGACAGTAAGCCAATCCTTGCCTATGACCATGGCGGTTGTTTTCTCGTATTCTGATATGGCTTCCCTGTGGGGTGCCCCTTAGATATGATATCACCCCCTGAGGTAAGCAGCCACTAAGACAGTCCCCAGTGACCCCTCACGTCCTGGTACTCACACCCCCACAATGTAACCCCTTCCCCTTAAGCCTGGGCTGTGACTTGCTTCTAACCAATAGCATAGGACACAAGTGATGGAATGTCACTTCCAAGATTTGGTGACAAAAGTCTGTGACCTCTGCTTGCCTGCCCTGTCTGTCTGTCTCTGCCCCCTCCCTCTTCCCGTCCAGAGCCCTTGCTCTGAAGGAAGCAAGCTGATATGTTGTGATTTGTCCTGTGGAGAGAACCGGGTGGCAGGGAATGAATGTTTCCAGCCAACCGCCAGTGGGGACCCACTGACGCCCCAGCACAAGTGAGCTTGAAAGTGAAATGCCCCCCAGTGGAGCCCAGTGGTGACTGCTGGCTCTGTGCAGCCTGTGGGAGACCCTGGGTCAGAGTTACCCAGCTAAGCCATGTCCAGATTCCTGGCCCACAGAAACTGTAGGATAATAAATGTTTGCTGTTTAAAACTAAGTTTGGGGGTCATTTGTTACACAGCAATTGATAGCTAATACACTCCCAAGAGAAGAGGTGAAGCTGTATTCCTGGGAGGGCCAGGCTTTCTGTAGATTCTGGGGAGAGGAGGGTCTAAGAGAACACTTTTGAGGGTGGGTGCAAAATGGGCAGGGCCCAGGTTGCTAAGGTTAGGCGGTGGGTGCCCAGGAAGCAGAGTCTGCCAGCTAGACCCGTGCTTCTCAGATCTCAGTGTGCATTCAGATCACCTGGGAATCTTGTTAAAATGCTGATTCTGATTCCATAGGTCTGGTTGGGGGCCAGAGACTCTGCAAGCTTCCAGGTGATGCCGCAGGTCTGGGGACCACGTGTTAGGGGACAAGGAGCTGCCCTGTCCAGATTCCTGCATCTTTATGGTTACTTCCTTTTTAAGTAGTCTTCTTTGTTCCAACCCTGACTTGGTGATGCTTCGGGAGGCCCAGGAAGTGGCCTTTGCCCTTTGGAGGAGGAGCAGTGCCCCCTGAGGCCACACGGTGGAGGCAGTGGCGAGACAGAGAACTCAGAAAGGAATCTATGATTTGGGTTGAATCGCAGGAAGGAACCATTCATATAGAAATGGTCAATTATTGGCAATTTCATGAAGTTCCAGTTATTAAGCCTGGCCACCCCTCCCTACCCAGAGATCCAGAGTCCAATGTCTGTCTTTATTGTGTAGATTCCTCAGCAGTGCTTCCACATCACCAAACCACAGAGGGGCACGGACCCCGGGTGCGGAGCCTGAAGCAGCCAGGAGAAAGGCCTTTGAAGTCTTTTTTTTAAAATCTTACTATTTCATGTGAGTTAATGGAAAGTGTTTGTTACAATATAAAAATAACTTCCTCCCCAAGTATCTGTAAAGTGGCTGCCTCAGGAAGATGTCCTGGGACTGATGGGTGACCTGGGAACATGGCTTTTGGCCCCAGGCAGCGCTGCCTGGACTCCAGCTCCCCTGTCCGACCCTGAAACCCCACCTCCTGCTCAGACGCTCCTGTTTTTCCTCACCCTCACTCACTTCCAATCTTGACCTTTCCCCTCCACTTTTCCTCTCTCACCGTCTTTCAGCTCTCTCCTGCCTTCAATCTCAGTCTCTGCTAAGTGTGGGTCCAAGGTCAAGCATTGCAACTGTGCTCACAGTCACCCCCCTTCCCACCCCACCCTCCTGGGTAAACCCCACCCTCCTGAGTAGACTCCACCCTCCTGAGTAGACTCCACCCTCCTGAGTAGACTCCACCCTCCTGAGTAGACTCCACCCTCCTGAGTAGACTCCACCCTCCTGGGTAAACCCCACCCTCCTGGGTAGACCCCACCGTCCTGAGTAGACCCCACCCTCCTGGGTAGACCCCACCCTCCTGGGTAGACGCTCCTCACAGGGCTTACCCCAATCGTCAGTTTTCTCCTCATGGGCTTTTGGGCAGCGGTGTTTTATACGAGGCCAAAGGATGCTAAAGGCTTCCCCGCAGTTTCACATTATCCAGCCTGTCCCGGGCTCTCCATGCTCAGCACTTTTTAACCACTCTTTCTTCGAACTTGCCTGGTGTGAAGCGTGAACTCCGGCTGTCCTAACAATGCAGGTTTTTGGTCCCATCCCAGTTCTGGGGAGCAGTTTGGGAATCTGCATTTTGACATCCCTCCTGTGGATTCTCCTCAGGAAGCATCTTGGGAAGCACCTTTGTTCACACAGGACGCCTTGTCCTGGACCCTTGGCCGCTGGGGAATTGTCTGCTTCCTGCCCAGTCTTGCCCCACCGTCTCCTCGGCCAGATTCTGCATGGCCGCCTTTCCCAGTTAGAAGATCGAGGCCATCTGCTGGCGCTCCCTGAAGTTCCCACCCTCCACCCTCGAACGACCTCCACACGCTCCCCCCTTACCTTCTCTCCCCCATCAGGGTACCCTCACTGCCCACCTGCTCTGGCACGTGGCCCTTCATCACACCCTTTCCTGCACCTTCAGCGTTTCTGTCACCAAAGCATTGTTTTGTTTTGTTTGTTGAGTTGGGCTGTTCTTCTTCTGCTCCCTGCATCCTTCAGTAACTCGGCTTCTCCCTCCAGCCCCCCAGTGCAGACCCAGCCTCCCTCTGTCATGCAGGGTCTCACCTTCCCTCACCCCGGCCCTCTCCCCTATCCCTGTCTGGTCCCACGGGGTGCCTGCATGGTGCTTGGCAAGGTCTCTGCAAGCCCCTGGTTGAGCCGGGCAGGGGAGGTCGTGCTCAGAGAGTGGAGGCCGCCTGCCCGCTGTGGACCCAGTAGCGTCCAGGGTTCCGTTTCCCTGCCCAGCTGCTCTGATCCGAGCCTCTGCCCCTGGTGACTCCCTGCAAACACACAGGGCCTGTCTCGTATGGATAACCACAGAGAACCCACAGAAAAGGGGAAAAATCACTGCCACATGCTTCCGAGGATGGAAGGCTCCTGCGGCCTGAGGGGGGGCTTCTGTGCACAGACTGTGGTGTTGGTCCCCGGAGGAGACCCCCTGAGAAGACCCTCGGGAGCCAGTGAGCATCCGGGCCCAGTGCCGCCTGCAGAAGGGCGGCACGCAGCACTGAGCGTTTTCACTCCCACCCACACCCACCAGCCGGATCGGTGATTTTTGTTGGACTTAAAATATGATTTACTGAGGTGAAACTCATATAACATAAACGTAACCATTTTAAAGTAACAATTCAGTGGCATTTAGCGTATTCACAATGTCGTGCAAACACCACCCCTGTCTAGTTCCAAAATGTTTTCATCACCCCAGAAGCAGTTTCCCCCCATCCCCCTCCCCAGCCCTGGCAACCACCAATCTGCTTTCTGTCCCTGTGGATTTATCTGTTCTGGAAGTTTCCTATAAATGGAATCAGACAGTATGTGACCTTTGCTACTGTTTTTTTTTTTTTTTTCCCTTTCGCATCATGTTTTCAAGGTTCATCCACGGCAGAGTATGTATCAGTACATGCTTCATCCCTTTTTTTTTCTTTCAAAATTTTCCATTGTGGTCAAATACACATAACATAAAATTTACCATCGGAACTATTTTTATGGGAACAGTTCAGTGGTATTAAATACATTCACGGTTGTGCCACCATCACCACCATCGTCTCCAGAACTCTTTTCGTCTTTCTCAGCTGAACCTCTGTCCCCATACTTAAAGTAAAAATAGGCTCTCATCGGTCCTCCGTTTCCTCACACAGCCCTGCAGCTCAGGACTCCACACATTTTGCCTGATGATGAGGGTCCTGTGGGACTTGCAAGACCAAGGGTGACACATGGGCTGGAAATCCCATGTCACCGGAGACTGGCAGCTGACTCTGATCAGCAACCAAAGAAAAGCCTGGGAGAACCCAGTGCCTTTCTATCTCCTCCTGAAAGATCTCCATTTCTAGGCAGTACTTTAAAAAAAAAATTTTTTTATTGGAGTATAGTTGCTTTACAATGTTGTGTTAGTTTCTGCTGTACAATGAAGTGAATCAACTATATGTATACCTATATCCCCTCCCTCTTGGACCTCCCTCCCACCACCCCACCCCTGCCATCCCACCCATCTAGGTCTTCACAGCACCGAGCCGAGCTTCCTGTGCTTTATAGCAGGTTCCCGCTAGCTAGCTATTTTACGAATGATGGTGTATATATGTCAATCCTAATCTCCCAATTCATCCCACCCTCCTCTTCCCCCCGCCCCGTGTCCACATGTCTGTTCTCTATGTCTGTGTCTCTATTTCTGCCCTGCAAATAGTTTGATCTGTACCATTTTTCTAGATTCCACATATATGCATTTACATACGATATTCGTTTTCCTCTTTCTGGCTTACTTCACTCTGTATGACAGTCTCCAGATCCATCCACATCTCTACAAATGACCCAATTTTGTTTCTTTTTATGGCTGAGTAATATTCCATTGTATATATGTACCGCATCTTCTTTACCTATTCGTCTGTTGTTGGACATTTAGGTTGCTTCCATGACCTGGCTACTGTAAATTGTGCTGCAATGAACATTGGGGTACGTGTGTCCTTTTGAATTATGGTTTTCTCAGGGTATATGCCCAGTAGTGGGATTGCTGGGTCCTATGGTAGTTCTATTTTTAGTTTCAACTATGATTGTTACCGAGTCTAAGCCCATACTGCTTGCTGCATGACAGGCCAATAAATTGAGAGACGAGTTGTTGGGGCCAGGAATAGTGACTTTGTTCAGAAGCCAGAAGACCAAGAAGTTGGTGGACTCATGTCCCAAAGAGCAGTCTTGCCCGATTTAGAGCTCAGGCTTTTTTATACTAAAAGGGGATGGAGTAAAGTCAAACATTTCTTGGCTCTGGTCATCCTCCAGAGGGGATGTGCTAATTTCTTCCTCCCTGCAGTCCTTCACAGGTGGGCCTAGTCAGGATGTTTCCTGTGAGCTAAACAAAGGTATTTTAGCTTAATGCTCATGACCTGGGAGGCAGGGTTCCCAGAGATGGGCCATGATGCATAATTTAAGCTTATGGGCAGCATCCCCTTTGGTGATTAACTTGTAATCTTATCCCACCACTGACACCTCCAACCCCATGGGCCACCAGATCATATGGCTCCAGTGGTGGGTGTGCTTGCACTGCAGTTTGGACCCCCTGCAGGTGCCACTCAAAGTTAATATTCTTCTGTGCCACCCAGTGTATGGGCTGGAACAGTACTTCTAGGTGTAGAATGTTCTGCCTTCAGAATCAAACAAGGCACAACAGGCCTGGTGCTGCTTTCCTTGTGGTAGGGGAGGCAAGATGCAGAAATTTGTATTTTACCTTGGAGGGGGCATTCAGGAATTCTCTAGCCACTGGACTCCTAAAGACTTCATTGAAATGTAAGCCCCTGAATCTTCACAGGGTTTATCTGCCATCCTCTCTGGTGCATGTATTTTACTAAGGTCTCCAGTGAACCTATTATTTCTTCTGTCCAATCTCCATGATGTCATTATGTTCTGTAGGATGTTCGGGTGGTCCACATATCTTCAGACCATTTTATGAAGAAGGCAGGAGAGTTCATACAGCCACGAGGCAAAGAGCTAATTGAATATTGTTTTCCATCCCACATAAACGCAAACAGTTTCTAATTCTCTTTCTTGATTGGAATTGAAAAGAAAGCATCTGCCAGGTCAATGATTGTTTGCCATGGACTAAATCCAACACAGCACCCGTGAGCAGGGCTACTATTTGTTTAATTTGTTGTAGGGTTTAATCATTCCCTCAGATCTCTTCCGTTTCTGCAGGGACCAAATTGGTAAATTAAATGCAGATAGGATGGTTACAACCACCTATCGTGCACCCCGGAGGTCTTTAACGGTGGTACAGATTTCTGCCTCCCCCCTCAGAATGCAATATTGGTTTTGATTTGCTACCCTGACAGGTAGGGCTATTTTCAGAGGTTTCTATTTGTGGTTCTCCACTATGATAGGACTTATCCCAAGGACCAGAGTCCCAATGTTGAAGCTAATCCAACCACCAAGTAGAGCTAATGCAGTTGTACACTTAGTAAGGAAATGGCCATAGGCATGTCAGTGGAACCACAGGACCACTGTGAGCTGGACAGTAACTTGGACTCCATGTATTGCCCGGCCTCGTAGGTCCCCACTCTAACAGGGGGTCATGATGACGCTTTGGGTCTCCAGGGGTCAATGTCAATTCAGACCCAATAGTTCTTACATTGTCTGAGTTTTCACCTTTTCCCAGTGATGACTCACCTAGGAAATGACCTTTTCAGTGATACTATTGTTAGAGTTGAGTTTCCTTCTCCCCAAAAGAAGATGTGTTAAAGTCCTGACCCCCATACCTGTGAATGTGACCTTCTTTGGAAATGGGATTTCTGCAGATTTAACCACATGAGGATGAGTTCAGTTCATTAGGGTGGACCCTAGTCCAGTGTGACTGGAGTCATTATGAAAAGGGACAGTTGGAACACAGGGACAGACATGCACAGAGGAAAGACGGTGTGAAGACAAAAGGAGAAATCCATGTGAAGAGGGAGGACTGGGGTGATGCATCTGTCAGCCAAGGGATGCCAGAGATTGTTGGAGAACCACTAGAAGCTAGCTAGCAGCGAGGAGGGATCACCTCCAGGTTTCAGAGGGAGTGTGACCCTCCTGACACCTTGATTTCAGACTTCTGACCTCCAGAACTGGAAGAGAATAAATTTCTCTTGTCAGCCACCTACTTGGGGTACTTTAGGAAACTGATGCAGCTATCGTCACTGTACAGCTTGCAGTGGTGTTGCAGGGTTCTCCCTCTCTGGTCAACGGGTTCCAAATCTGAAAACTGGCTTGAATCTAGGAACTACGTAAGAAGCCGTAATATTTTATTGGGGGCACAGCCCCGCCGTCTCCTAGTCCTCTATTCTTGCCTCTGTGTTTGCAGGTATTGAGTAGCACCCTTCTTGGCTGCCTGTTTATTTTTTTCCCTTGGGAACACCATGCTCTGTTAACCGTGTCTGTGACTCCCTGGTGGTCATGCCTCTCTGGCTGCCTCTGTGACCTCGCCAGTCAGGAGGGTGGTAGCAGCCCTGTAGCTTCTGGTGGTTAAATGCAGGGTCCTGCTAGAGCTTTGGGGCTCTCCCTCATCCTAACCGTGGTTATTCATGAGCCCAGCTCTGCGGCCAGCCCTCCTACGATCTGTAGAGTAGAGCCATCCCGAACATCTTGAGATGCTGGGTCCCCCTCACCAGCACGTCCCCCTTCTGGGGGAAGCTGCGTCTTCTGGGCTTCATTCCCATCCCACCATGCCTGATGCTTCTCCACCCTTCCTTGGCCACCTGCCAGGGAGGCTTGGGCTTTTTTGCTTCACCCAGCACTGCCCATCAGTTTCTCCAACAGAGAATTCGTCCATCCTCTGGGGTCCCTGCAAGGATGTTAAATCCTGACTCTAGAGAAATTGCCCTTGAATCTATGAATTCCTGATTTCTGCAGTCTGACATTCTGGCCTCCTTGATCGAGTCCCCTAAAAATCCAGTCCCAGAAGGGCTCACCTAGCTCCTGCCAATAAACACGGCTAATTCTTGCAGCAGCTTTGGTGTGTCGTTTCTTTCCTTCTTCATCAGCACAGCGCATCCCCAACAGGTTATGCGGGACTCGACAGCCTTTATCACCTAGGAGCAGAGAGGAGAGGTGGGGTGCTCCCGAGGGGCCCCAGGTTCCTGTGACAGAGGCTGGGAGAACCCGGGATTGAGATGCAGGTGTAGCCCCAGTGGAAGGAGAAGGGCACTCGTGCGGGTCTAAGAAAGTTTCAGCCAGGCCTATGGGGAGTCCCAATGCCAAACCGCATCTCCCGGACACAAGGATCCCTCCCTTCTGAGTGCGAAACCCTCTGATGCCTTGTTTATGAAATGAGGGTGGTACTTATTGTACAAGGAGCTGTGTGGATCAGATAAGACAAAGCCTGAGAACGTAGCCCATTGAGGATAGCAAGCCGGTGCCACTCCCTTTCCCGTGCCCAAGGCAAGTGGCACAAATTCACACACAAAATATTTTTTTGCCCAGGGCGGCCTGATTCAGCCGCTGAGACAGTCTCAGTACAGTGTAGTGAGCGGTCTCTGAAATGAAATCTAATTCCTAAGCCGGACCTAGGCACCACCCGGCCCTCTGTCCCTGGAAGAGTCTTCGTTGGGACTCCCGAGGAATTTCAAGGGCTTATGAACTGGTAGCTGTGTTTAATGAGTCTGTTCTCTAACTTCCGGGATTCTGTTAGGATGGTATCATCCAAACAGCACGGAGCAAAACTTCAGTTCATTGGGAGGGTACTCATTTCCTTGGGTTATTTGTCAATTTTTGATTTAAGGAAGTTGGGGGCGGGGGCTACCGTGGTGAAGAGAGGAGAGAGGAGCTTGGGTGCACGCG